>NC_056590.1:15063489-15135989 GCF_018340385.1 Cyprinus carpio | reverse complement strand
ATGCAGGAGACTTAATGGAGCTCAAAATTTGCCTCAGATGTTCCTGCTAAAATGAGATTCTATTTGGGGTTTTATTCCACACTTGGCAGATCTGAGCACAGTTTGAAACATCGGTGAGATTTTTGTAATATTTTGGAAAGAGAAGTATCAGGAATGAAGTTTGTGTGAAGAATGTGAGAAGTTTAGGGTGTTTCTTCACATGATAAATATTTGAGGAGCATGAAAAGGCAAAAATCTCAGTTTGTTCTCTAATGAAGTGCTGTGAAACAATGCAGATGTTAAAGAAAACTCATTTGGGTTTTTATTATGTAAAAAAGTCTCTGCCTTTGCAAACTTGGATATCTTGAATGATATAAGCACAGTTTGAGATATTGTTGAGATCTCTGAAAATTTTGTGTGGTGAATGTAAGAGGTTTTTTTTCACAAGAGAAATACCTGAGAAACAAGAAACAGCATAAGAATCTCATTTATTCTCATTGCTGTCTACTGTAGAAGGAAAACATTGAGATATTAAAGAGATATCTTTAGAGTTTTTTTATATATATATATATATATATGAAAAGTCTCTTTACAATCTTTGATATACTGTATATTGGATGATCTGAGCACAGTTTGAGACATTGTTGACATCTTGTACTGAGATTTGTTTCTCCCACATATTCTCATGTACGTCTTGGAGGAACTATAGATATGTTAAAGCTGCAACCCCAGACTTTTTATTTTTTATTTTTTTTGGTTAAAAATGATCAAAAATCAGTGATTGAGCAAGTACATAATCAATCAGTGTTCAGGGCAATCTCCTTATCTTAGCCTATTTCACAACCGTAAGCTTATAATGTTTTATAATTTGAGCAGTTCGGGTCAATTTCCGTATTTGTCGCCAATTGTCTTTGCGCATTACGTCACGTCTGTATACATACAGAAGGAGCCTCGGCTAGTGGGCTTGAGTGTGTGGATGCTGCAGATGCAGGTCACCTCGACGACCATCGGCACAAGACCAGGGACACCAGACAAGTCCTCTGCACAATCTGATCTGTGTTGCAGCCTGGAATTAAACCACACCATGCTGGTTTTGTCTGGCCAGAGGAGAACTGGCCCCCGACTGAGCCTGGCTTTTGGAGTTTTGGTTCCTTGTCACTGTCGCCTTTGGCTTGCTTAGTTGGGGACGCTTGACTGATTGCACAATTTCTTTCTATGACATTCGAATGGAACGACAATTAGAGATTAAACTGTAAAGACACTGAAATCTACTGATAATGCTAATACTCACCAAATACACGTAGTCACGCAATGTTGATGTCGTTGACATTAAACTTTTGAGAACAGAGTATAACAATATTAATAATTTGCATGTTTGGCATGATCTGAGATAACTATTTGATCATTGGATTTAATCACCATTGGTAGCGTGATAAACTTCTTATTTTTTTTTTTTTTCAGTTGGTCAGAACAAACCTGGCAGACATGTTACTTGCTTGTTCAGATGACATTTCCGGTTGAAACTTCTTATTTTGTACATACTTCCAAGATGTAGTATCTGTAATTCTGAAGTACAGTGAATATCCACACTGATGTGTTGACTGACAGCCCACACATACCCACACATACCTGTACAGTGTACACCTTACCTCAAAACATTAGGTTCATCCGCGCTGAGGGGCCCTACAGATGCACAACCCACATTTTTTTAGGGGGAAGTCGTGGCCTAACGGTCAGAGTGGGAAGTCGTGGCCTAACGGTCAGAGTGTCTCGGGCCGGCAAGAATTGTAAGTGGGGGGAGTGAATGTACAGCGCTCTCTCCACCTTCAATACCACGACTGAGGTGCCCTTGAGCAAGGCACCGAACCCCCAACTGCTCCCCGGGCGCTGCAGCATAAATGGCTGCCCACTGTTCCGGGTGTGTGTTCATGGTGTGTGTGTGTTCACTGATGTGTGTGTGCACTTTGGATGGGTTAAAAAGCAGAGCACGAATTCTGAGTATGGGTCACCATACTTGGCTGTATTTCACGTCACTTTAAAGAAGATAATTCCAATTATCAATTGCATCTTGACAGATCTCAGCACAGTTTGAGACATTGTTGAGATGTTTTCTGATGTTTTGGAGACAGAAATGAGTGTGATAAATGTGAGAAGTTTACAGCATTTTAGAAAAACCCAAGACACAAGAAAAGGCATAAGTTTCAGTTTGGCTGATACAGTAGGAGCACAATTGGAGACATTATTGCAATCTCTTCTTATACATCTGAGATCAGTAAGCATATAATCTCAGGCATTTGCGCATATTGAGAGGTACAGTTGGAGAACGATGAACAGACGTGGCATTGATGCAGAAATTATGACCGGACTCTTGTGAACAGATGGGAGAGGACTCATGAAAATGACTGTTTTGAATGACCAAATGGAAATGGTCACGTTTGTCCAGGCATAATGGAGAACACATGCAAAAGACTGCTTTCAAGAGGCCAAACAAGAAGCGTTTAGAGACAGCATGGAAGTGATCAGAGCTACACAATGTTTAGTGGTGGCCTGTGTGTGATACAGTGGCTGTATTAAAGGGTTTGTGAAGTGACTACAACTCTTGAGGCTGAGAAAATGAGGAGTTAAAGACTCTCCAGGAGTCTCTCTGTCTCTCTCTCGCTCCTTCCCTAAATAGCAGGGCACTTATTTAAGGCCCTGAGCTTCTGGAGATTGATGTTGTTTTGTTGCAATCAGGCCAGCGGCGTGGGATGCGCTCCAGCCTGCTCAGACAAACACACACACACACACACACACACACACACACACACACACACACACACACACAGACACACACACACACTGCTTAGATAAACACTGCTCAGTGGAATATGATTTAGTCCTACCTATACACACACACTGTATGAAAAATTAGGAAATTCAGACAAACTATGACATACGAAAACTTCATTATGTATCATTATGTAAAGATTATCATGTCATTTTTAAACCTAAAAAGGTTACATTCAGTTCATTATACTGACTGTGTCAGTCACTTCAGTCTAGTGTTATTTATGATTTTGTGACAGAGCCCTGACACTCCCGTCATGTCCTGTTTTTGTATGAGTGCGCAGCTTTGAGTATGTGCCCTGTTTCCTTGTTTCATGTTGGAGCGTGGTGTTCGGATCCCGGCACTCACATCTTGTTGAGTTTTGGTTTCGTGTCGGGGTTTGGACACTCGCGCCCCATGTTCTGTCTTGTTGTGGGAGTGTGTGGTCTCGAGTTAAACGGAAGGAGGGGAGGAGGAAGAATGGGTCCACCTCGCTGCCCCTAGAGGTGACCGATGAGGCTGCAGCGCCCCCAGCGGTGCCTGAAGAGGCTGCAGCGTCCGCACTGGCGGCAGACGAAACTGCAGCGCCCCCAGAGGTGGCCGACGACGTTGCAGTGCCCCGCTGTCGGAAATGGAAGAGGAGGAAGAAGGCTTCCTCCATCCCACATGGAACAGAGCCCATCCCAGAGCCGCCCAAGCTCCTTCCCCTGCCGGAGCCGCCCAAGCTCTGTGCCCTGCCAGCTCCGCACAAACTCCTTGCCCTGCCGGAGCTGCCTGAGCTCCTTTCTCTGCCGGCTCCTCACTTGAGGTCAGCTCTGTCCCGACTGCTTGCCCTGCTGGCTCCCTCCTTGAGGCTCCCCTCAATCCCCCCCTCCCCTCTTTGTCTCTGTGTTTAGATTTTTCTGTCTAGTGTTGACTTGTTGTGTGTCGGTCTTGTGTTGTCATGTTTGTGCTAGTCTTGTGTTGTCATGTCATGCTCCTGCCTTCTTTTTTGTGTTTCTTGTTAGGGACGCCAGGTGGTGTCCCTTTTGACGGTGGCGGGGAGGGGGGGTTAGTGTCAGGGTCCAGTCTAGTGTTATTCATGATTTTGTGACAGAGCCCTGACACTCCCGTCATGTCCTGTTTTTGTGTGAGTGCACAGCTTTGAGTGTGCTCGAGCCGTGTGCTCTCGTCTGGGTGCCCTGTTTCCTTGTTTCATATTGGAGCATGGTGTTCAGATCCTGACACTCATGTCTTTTTGAGTTTTGGTTTTGTGTCGATGTTCGGACACTCACGCTCCATGTTCTATATTGTTGTGGAAGCGTGCATTCTCGAGCTTGCTCGGGCCGTGCGCTCTTCTGTCCATGTGGATTGTGTTGTTTTGTGTAGCACACGGTTTGAGTTCGGCCGCGTGCTTTACTGTTTTCTTGTGTTGTTGCACACAGCTCATGTTTTCAGCTGCGTGCTTTCATGTCATGTTATTCTCAAGCTTCTAATTAGCTGCGTGTTCGTGTCTTGTTTTGTTCAGGCACATGGCTTGTGATTTGTTTTGCTGGCCATGTGCTTGTGTTTTAGTTTTGTGTAAGCACATGGCTTTTGTCTTTGTTTCCTGTGTGCTATGTGCTCTCATGTCAATTGTCTTGACCCCACTAATCTTGTTACCTGATTATTGAATAATTTGCCCCACCTGTGTTTCCCTCATTACCCTACTCATTTGCTCCCTATTTATTCCCCTTGTGTTTGCAGTCCTGTGCCAGTTCGTTGTTGTTTATATCTTGGATGTGTCTCGTCTTGCCTAGCCAAGCCTTGTCTTGTTGCCAGCTGTGTTTTTCCCTCACAGATTAGTTTTTGTTGCTGATTTTATTTTATTATTAATAAAAGCCCATCTCCTGCATGACTGAGTCCTCGCTCCATCCTTCACCCCCACCCCTGACAGACTGTGTGGTGTCAAACTCTAAAAATCCGCACTGGACATGATGAATCTAAAGAGATGTGCGACAGGAAAAGAACATCACAAAAATATCTAACCAATGTTTTTTTACTGACATTTTTACACTTTTCTACTTAATCTGTTATTCAACACTATTACAACACTGTGTTCACAGTTATTAAAATAACATTATTTGAATAATTAATATTTAACTTTTAGCCAAAACACTTTAACTATAAGCCTAATACCCATGCATTTAATTTTCATCTTGACAGTTTGACAAATCCTAAAACAAAGACAAATAACTTTAAATTAGAACAATTGTATTGTTATTGCATGACTATTTATTAGAAGATATTATTAATTTATGTTGTTGTATTTTTTTAATCGGTTGATTAATTAATTGTGTATGTATATCTACAGTGTGTATATAAAATAAAAAATAATACAATTAATTAAAAATAATAATAATAAAACAACCTTATTTTATTTCAGCTAGTTCCCAAAGAAACAATTCTCTTTTACATTTAGTTTAACTTTATGAACTAAAACAACTAAAACTGAAATAAAAAGTGAATAAAAGCTATAGACCAATTATAAAACATATGTTTCTATTTATAAAAATATGTTTCTAATTAAATCCACATAATAGGACTGTCATCACTATTATGAAGTCAAATTTACTGAATTTAATTTATAACTGAATTTACTGACTTAACAACAACAACACGGAAACATTTCAAGAAAACGCTGTTCAGTCGATGGATGTCAGGAAACTACATCATTGCACAGGCTTCCGAATAAGAGTAATATAATAGACCAGTGGCTAATGTTCATTTAACTTTTCAACTTTTTTCGAACAGTTATCTGTTCTGCTTCGTCAATCAGGCACAGATCAATATTGTTTTTTCAAAGAAGCTACTCATCAAAGATACTGCAGTCCCTACATTGTTGGGTCCAACCTCAGATCCGCAACCCATAAGCAACCTTCTCACACATTTTTATATTACATTATGGAGCCAGCATAATCTGAAATTATAGTTTGTAAACGGTTATGCAACGCTAACGTGATGCTAACGTCAACTTAATGCATCAGTAGGAAAGCAATCGTTATGTAGCTTTCTGCATTCGGTGTTTGAAAAAAAAAAAAATGTATTACCATTCTGAAACATCCTGTTGTAAGTGCGTTTGAGGAAGTGGTTGGTTGTCTCCTGTCGTCACTGATCGGGGTCTGAGTTCAGCTCAAACATGTAAGGCCGGACAACATTTCCCTCAGCAGTGACCATCATTACCGATGTTTCTGTTTATCTTACTTGTGAGTATCACCAAGTTATCTGTGATTGGCCTGGCCATGCGTCACTCAGAAAACAACAGGCCAATCAGAAGAGAGGCTCGTGAATATTAATTAGACAGGCCAAAATCAACCTGTTCTTAGCAGTGTTCCTGAGAGAGGAGCTGTAAAGATATATTGAGATGGTTTTTGGAACTTATACTGCAAATATATATTCTTAAGGACATCAAAACCTAAAACAAATCTCCAGAAAGGTGTAAAATATGTGTCATTTAAATGCAACCAGTGTCTAAACCTTTTGTAGTGTACTTTTCCGCACACACATTTTTTTCAACGCTCAATAACTCTCAGACACAGCAGAGCAGAAAATAGCTCTAGCCCAAGCAGGCATCCATCCATGCAGCTCCCCTTCAAAAAAGGGGTGGGGCATTGGGCAGGTCACTTCCTGTCCTTTGATCGACTTTCACGATCAGCCCTGCCAGATCCATGAGGTGAGTAATAATGTGTGTGCCAGCCGGCCCATGCCCTTGCCCCGCCACGAGTCTCTGCTGCTTGCCTGTCTGACAGCAGGTCTGTCCCACGGAGAGCTCCCTCGCTCACATCTTTATTAGTCCTATAAATCTACCACTGGAATCTGCTTTAGGGGACTGATTACTAGAGAGGTGTGTGTGTGTATGCGACAGCAGCATGAAGGACAGCAAGGACTCCTATATCATACCAATACAGAGTCTCCTGTGCTGCAGCTCTGGGCATGAGCTCTTTCTGCTGTATTAGGTATTAAGGTTTGCACTGCAGTACTTAATTGGGAATCTGGGACATTGGGTATTGATTATTGATTTCAAAAGGGCATTGGGGATTTATGCTGGTCATAATGGATAATTGGGTATCGATGAGAAAGGGGCAGAACCGCAAGATCAGTAGTATTGACAGCAGCCAGTGCGACAGCAGGATTAATGGGGGAAAGATAGCAGGAGTGGGCAATGTAGGCAAAAAAAATAATCACAATATGTCTATATCATGTGTAAACATTTCATAAATGTCTAAATCACAGTAGCCTACCACAAAATAAATAAATAATAACAAATAAAATAAAAAAAAAATGGTATGAGTCTATCTGACTAACAAGTATGTTAGGGAATTTAATCACAGTTTGATCAAGTTTAACTTCTAAAATTTTAATTTAATATATTAATAAAATTAATGTATATATATATATATATATATATATATATATATATATATATATATATAGATATATATATATATATATAAAATTTACATGTATTTAAATAAAAAATAATTTATAATGTATATTTTTTTTTCTCTTTAAATATATTAAAATTAAATCATTTATTTTAAAATGCAGAATACTTTTTAACTACTTTTTTCATTTTATGTTTAATTTTAATTTTAATTTGTCAACAATTGCAAATGTCTACTGGTTTACAGTCATATAAATGTTTTTTTTCTTTTTAAAATGTAAAATATTTTAATTATTTTTTATTTTACAATTAATATTAAAAAAATACAAATAATTAAATACTTTTTCATCTTGTTTTTATATTCATTTTAATTTGTCATGAAGCTTACAATATAATTCAACTATTCCATAATTTATAATAGCTGAAAATTTTATACTGATTTACAGTCATTTAAATACCTTTTATTATTATTGTTTCAAAAAGTTTAATCTTTTTTTAACTACTTTTTTATCTTTTTTATTTTCATCTATAACTTACAAAATAATTCAATAATTCAATAATTTATAATGGCTGACAAATTTACTGGTTTACAGCCGTTTAAATGTTTGTATTTTTATTTAAATACATTTAAATTTAAAAACATTATTTAAAAAAATTAAATATTTTTTAACTACTTTCATCATCTTATTTATTTATTTATTTTATCATATAGCAAAGATTATAATTAAACTATTAAATCAATTTTATCGGTTGACCAGATTATACTGGTTTACAGAAATAGACTACAATAAAAATACAGTGTTTGTTATTTTGGGGCTCCTCTGTCTTTTTTATTAAGCAGAAGCAGAAGGGTAGTAGAATTGAAACATGACACATGTCAGACTTGAAACTGTCTTCCCGGGTTGGCCTTTAAAAGAAGATGAAAACAACAGTTTGACTTTTTGACATTAGGGTTGAGGGTTTCCTGTGACACACTGCTGTTTGAAACCGCTTCCCCAAAAACAGTAGGTATACACTGTTATTAACATTCAGTAAACAAGTACAGCATGATATTACCTGATCATCCTATACAATACTTCTTCTTCCATCTGAAAAGGACTCCCAGGCTTAGTGTGGCTGCTTGTTTGTATATCGTTCACCCCTTGAGATGTGTGCCGCCTCTCATCTGCCATATTGACCCAGACTGGCTGGTAGTACAGCACACATTTCCTGCGAGAGCTTTGATGTACCCTCTCTCTGAACAGTAAGCTGTGCACACAAACAGCGCCAGCTCGGCCTGCATGAGGGCGTCTGGAGACTGACGAGGTTGTCCTGATGATAATGAAAGCGGGCCGCACTGAACAGAAGATAATCTAGATGAGCCAGACGGAGCTCCTCAGAGAGAAAGAGAGTGGGAGAGAAAGTAAGAGAGGGAGAGAAAGTGAAAAAAGGAAGGTATGAAATCTCTCCAGTCTGTTTGTAATTTACAGGAGGGCAAAGAGAGAGCCAATTAACCCCGCTTCCTAACCATGTCACAGGCCCCCAGAGTACCAAACCAGAGGAAATGGTCCAGGAAAAAATAACCTCCTTTGAGTTTCAGAAATGAGTAACTATTTAAAAGTTACAGGGAAGAGTGCTTGTGAATGAATGTGCTTTGGTTGTATTTGATTTCAGGTTGATAACACATCCGCTTCGTGTGGTTATTGCAGAAGAGAAAACGTAAATTGCTGAGGTTTTAAGGTTCATGTCACTGACTGACTCAAGGTATCAGTGGGCTTGATGATTAAACACACGGAGTTGGACATGCTGTTTACTGCTTGTGCTCCAGACGCATTGAGATGTTGTGAACATATTAGCAATGCAGGTTGGAAGAAGAATTTCTAACTGAAATAGAAACTCATAAGAGACTGATTTGGAATAATCACAAATGATTCTAATAGAGGTTGATGTTAGCAACAACAGAAAACTCCAATAAACATATATTGTATATATATATATATATATATATATATTATATATATATATATATATGTGTGTGTGTGTGTGTGTGTGTGTGTGTGTGTGTGTGTGTGTGTGTGTGTGTATACTGACTCCAAACCCCAAAGTTGTATAAATTATGAAAAAAACAGATGAAGAAGTATAGTGAGAGAAAGAGGAGGGCACATTTGAGATTGTATAGTGCTGTTAATGTTTAATGCTCAGTTAGGCCCACTGCTGCGTGCTACACACATCCTCCAGCAACAAGCGTCCTCATTACCATTCCTGAAATTACCCTTTGACCCCTGCTCCAGATGGCTTGTGTTTTCATTCTACGGTAAAACGTGGTGAGTGTTTTGACACCATTAGGCTTCAGGCACGTGAACAAACCCTGACAACGGCAAGTTAGACGTGGTTTCTAGAGATATTGTGCACTTCTCTCGTCTGAGCGTGTGCATTTCGTAACTATTCATTAAGAAAACATCAGCATGCTGTTTGTTTGTATCATGCACAATGGAGAAATATTTATAAAAAACGACCTTGAGCTTTGGAAAGGTACTATATAAATAAAACATTATTTTTAGTGCTTGCAAGGCAAACATCACAATTATTATTGTGCAAACAAACCCTAAGTATTAAACTTCGACACATAACTCATCCTGTAATTTTTCTGCTATAAGGACCTCAAATCAGTTGATTTGTTCAGAAGAGGTGTGCGGTTCTGTACTCTTTTAAGCCATCAAGCTTCACTTGGTAATTATTCCCTAAAAAAAAATAGGAAAGAAAGAAAAAAGAAAAAAGTTTTTTAATAATACACTACTATTCAAAAGTCTGTCTCTTATGCTCACCAAGGCTGCATTTAGTTTATTAGAAATACAGTAAAAACAGTAATATTATGAAATATTTTTACAATTTAAAACAACTGTTTTCTATTGTAATATATTTTAAAATGTAATTTATTCCTGTGATGCAAAGCTGAATTTTCAGCATCATTACTCCAGTCTTCAGTGTCACATGATCCTTCAGAAATCATTCTAACATGCAGATTTGCTGCTCAAGAAACATTTCACAACATGTTTTATTAAGGAAATGAATGTCACCAAGCAGGAATTTACACTTAACTTGGTCATTCAATGATATAAAGCTGGCCTAAACAAATACAACCAATATGCTGTTTGTTCTTCGGTGCTTCTTCGTGTTGAGACAGAAAGCTCTCTTTATGAGGGAGGGGACAGCAGTTGTCCCAAAATCAAGAAGGTCCCACTCATAAGTCTTCTCATATCATCATCGCTTCCGTTTCATCCTCCATCAGGACGGGCCGCGAGCGCCGCACTGAAGAAGACCTGAGGTCAGTGGAGCATCAGCAGAAATGTGGTACTAATCACAACAGCCTGTGTAAGAGTAGAGCTGTGCTTTCTGAAGACGCTGAGATCATCCGCATGCTTTAAACACACTCTCAACGTTTTAATCAGGCTTTTAAAGAGGGAACAAAGCTTGATTTTAGGCCCTTTTCCAGTTGTAATTTTTCCCTTCCTCTCTTTCGATTGTAATCGTCCTCTCCCACTAACCCCTTTTTGCTTTTACTTTGTGCTGACGTTCAGGAATGTGTGTGTGTGTGTGTGTGTGTGTGTGTGTGCGCACGCATGTGTTTGAGGGGATATTTACTTTTGAAAAACAGAGAAGAACAGCGTCTGCTCTCCAGGAACTTACTCACAGGATCTCTCATTCCTCTCCTCTGGATATGCATTCATGTGTAGAATCTCAGGGCAGCTGGCCACCAGCTCCTTTAAAGCGGAGAACATCATCTATCAACTCGTGCAGCTGGATGAATGCGGAAACAGTTATGAGTGCGCATCAACACAAACAATAAAACACAACTCACTGTGACACTTCAGCAAATTCAACCTGAAGTCTACCGACGTGACCGGTTATCGAAATATGATTTATTACATGTAAACTGTGGTCTGCATACTGTAATCTGGGCTGTTTTTGCCCTAGGTACCGAAAAGTGAGGAGTAACCAAAAATTGAAGAGCAAAATTGTTTATGAGGAAAGTGAATACTAAACAATGCTCATGGCACATGTCCCGCTCCTGTCAAGGATTGTTTAGGTCTGTATTAGAATCAGAGGAACCCACCCTGAGGATAATGTTATTGCTCTGCGATGCTCCTTCATAGATCAGGAGACATTATTAAGTTTCTTTGACATTTAAGCTTAGTTTTAAATGGTCTAAATTTCTTAGTAGAAATAAAAATGATGCAAATGAGACAGTTGATGACATACAGTGAGAGTGGGCCGCTATAAAAATTCATTGGAATCACACAGCTCAAATAATTTGGTCTCTGATGAGAAATTTATGAGGTCACATTGACTTAAATATTGCCAGTGTTGCCTTTGGCTTGCTTAGTTGGGGACTCTTGACTGATTGCACAGACACTATTGGAAGAGAGCTGAACTGGATGATGACATCACTGAAACAACATGTCAGAGAAAAAGAGAAAAAGAGAAACAGATTCACTGAGCTGGAAAAAGGATCACTCTGTGTGTGTGTGTGTGTGTGTGTGTGTGTGTGTGTGTGTGTGTGTTACAAAGATTTCTATTTGAAATAAATGTATATTGACTGTGTGTGTGTGTGTGTGTGTGTGTGTGTGTGTGTGTGTGTGTGTGTGTGTGTGTGTGTGTGTGTGTGTGTGTGTGTGTGTGTGTGTGTGTGTGTGTTACAAAGATTTCTATTTGAAATAAATGTATATTGACTGTGTGTGTGTGTGTGTGTGTGTGTGTGTGTGTGTGTGTGTGTGTGTGTGTGTGTGTGTGTGTGTGAATGTGTGTGTTACAAAGATTTCTATTTGAAATAAATGTATATTAAATGTGTGTGTGTGTGTGTGTGTGTGTGTGTGTGTGTGAATGTGTGTGTTACAAAGATTTCTATTTGAAATAAATGTATATTGGCTGTGTGTGTGTGTGTGTGTGTGTGTGTGTGTGTGTGTGTGTGTGTGTGTGTGTGTGTGTGTGTGTGTGGTCTGTCTGTCTGTGTGTGTGTGTGTGTGTGTGTGTGTGTGTGTGCGCGTGTGTGTTTGACTGTGTGTGTGAGTGTGTGTTTGATCGTGTGTGTGTGTGTGTGTGTGTGTGTGTGTGTGTGTGTGTGTGTGTATTTGAAATAACTGAATATTGACAACCAAATTGGCCATATGACAAGATTTCAGATTCAGAACTCAGAACAGATTCAGGAGTATTAAATCACATAACATAATATAGTATTGTGCACTTCATATCAGATGTGCTTTATCTTCTTCTAAAAATTTGTCAGAAAGTCACATCTCATGGTTTTATATGGTGCTCTTTATTTCAGATGTGCTTTATCTTCTGGGATCCGTCTCCCTCTAGTGCTGCCAAAAAGAAAGTGTGAAATAATTATGTTTCTGGATCAATCCTGCAGGGAAAGAACATTCATATTTAATATTTGATTAAAACTGTGCTTCAATTTCAGTTTTCATCTGGGTGAAAAACAAAACAACTACCTCAAAATGACTAGTCTGTCTGTGTGTGCTGTCGACAAGCTGTAAACTGAACCCTCATTTCAAACATTAACTACTGACAGTCCAGTAATGTAATGGCACATTTACTTGGATTTGTAGGCACTAAAACCTATTATGGAGACCCAGCCTTCAAAACAAACTCCAGAATGCTGATATCCTTAATGACAGGCTTCCTGGCGCTGTTTACAGAGTTCAGCAGATGCCTATTAGTGGCTGCATACAGGCATGACTGCAGGGGCTGATGCCCCTTAACCTTGTTTAATCACTCTCTGAGACCAATCACAACACAAATGGCTTGCAGATCGCAGATCAGTCCTGCTCTCATAATCATTACTCACTGTCAAGTGTGACTGATCCTGGGACAGTTCAGAAGACTCCACAATCAACAGCAGCAATCAGAGCATTTCACTCTGATCTCTGTCTTGCATCTTGGGTTACACGTTAAAGTGCATGCGGGCCTCTAGTTTGGCCTGGTTTTAACACGGCCCTCTGGGGTTATGAGGGGCCCTGCAGCAGCAGGGCAGAGGCCAGAAAAACACTCTACGTGAGTATGCACGTGCAGATACAAATGTTTGACCAAAGCATTGTTAGCTCCTGATAAATATACTAAATATAAGTTTTTGCTTTACTGTGGCAGTAACAAACCTCTGTCTCAAGAGGGCGATAGAGTTGCTTTTTAATGAAGGTGCTATTAAAGAATGCAAAAATGCTAATTGTGTCAACATTTTCTCACCCTCATTGCAAATTACTTGGAATATGGTGTTCAAATAATAGACTATATACTAATATGGTGCATTTTGTGTAGCCTACTTTGTTAAGACTCATTCACATCTGGACTGATAACTACAATAATAGCTAACTAAATTAGTGAAGGTTTGCTGCAGTTATGTTGTCTGTCACTTTAAAGTCAGCAAGAAATTTAAATTTGCTCTATCAGTGTTATTTACCTTTAGGATTCTTTAGGAATTAAAATTTATAATGCATTTATTATTTATTTATTTATTTATTTATTTATTTATGTTTTTGACTTTCTCTCTTTCCTTTAGGATTCTTTAGGTAAGAAATAAATAAAAACCCTTTACAACCTATCAAAAAAGAATACTATCATAAAATAAAATTAACAACATCATCAAATAAAAAAAACAAAAAAAAAAATAAAAAAACGAAACAACAAATAAATAAAAACCCTTTCCACCCCTTTTCTTTTTTTTTAATTTTTTTTTCTTTTTTTTATATTTATAATTGTTTATCTTTGTTCATTGTTACTGTCTGTATATTGTTTTTTTTTTCATCACAGTTGGGGAAATGTATATATTCTCTGGTTCTCAAAAGTCATCACAGTTGGGGAATTTTCTATTTTCTAAACTACAACAAATTTGTTGGCCTAATAGCAAAAGAAAAAAATACCCACAATAGCATTTCTTTGACTTTATGAAAGATGGAGAGAGAGAAAGAGAGAGAGAGAGAGAGAGAGACAAACAAACATGCTTCTTTAAATGATGTCACAACACAAGTAAAACAGTTTAGCCTAATCAAACACAATCCAAAATAGTTTCACTTTATGAGCTAAAAAAATTCACAACATGTATACAAAAAACATACAAACATGTTTCTTTAAATGACCTCAACACAAGTAAAACAGTTTAGTAGTTTACAAATCATGTGAAATATTCAAAAGATACTGACTGATATAACAAAGTACCAGAACTGAAACTGTATAATTCTGTATAAATCATAATTAAACTGAAACCATAAGAGTAGATTACTGATCTCAGAACAAAAGGTACAGAATCTGTCACTGAGGCTGCACCTTTTCCAAAAAATACACAATTGTACCTAAAAAGTATATATTAGTGCCTCAAAGGTACACATTAGCAATGTGTGTGGAGACTTCATCTCATGTGAAAGTTTTGAACACATTTTTAAAAGGTTACTACTTTTTCTATCTGTGTAAAACTTTTTAACATGAAAAACAGTTTTTAACAAACCAATAACGAACAACCACACACAAACAACCAAAACAAAACCTAAAACAGTCTCATTAACTTTATTAATCAGTGATTTAGCTGCGTGACAGAGGAAATGGACCGCAGAAACACAGTAAGGATGGAGTATAAATAGCACAAGTCTAATGTGTGTAATTAGGGAGTCTGTCTGTGTACCTCTTTAATTCAGTAAATGACAACTGCTCGGTTTAAAGCGGAGCGGATTCTTTTTATTGAGCAGCAGCGACATCTAGCGGCCACTGAATCCAATTACATCCACTACTAGTTATTCTGTGAATTCATGTTGGAGCTCTATTGCTTTAATGACCGTAACATATACCTAGTTGTTTCAGATATTCTACTAATATTGCTATTGTACTAATAACTTTATCTTGGTAGAGATAAGGTTCTTCTGAATTACAACTGCATTAAACTCTCAATCCCAGGATGTTTTAGGTAGTTGTGAGATCACGGACAAACATAAGCATGTCTGTTTTATTGGCCTGTGGTATGTTTGCCTGAGAAGTTACTAAAAAAAAAAAAAAAAAAAAAACATTCCTGGGAAGAGCAGCTGTCGGGTATCGGCGCCTGAGAGCCGCTTCCCTGCAATGCCACACATTTAAACATAAGTATGAATTTAATATTTAACGTTACATCACCTTCTAAAAAGAAGAGTCCACGTATAATCCCTTTACTGCTTGTAATGTTGTAATCCACATTCATATGCGATATTTACAAATACTAGTATGGCTAAGGACTAGCTCATGAATATTTATAAAATCATTCTGAAGTTGCGTGGTAACCTTGCTGGAGCGTCCAATCACGTGATTTAATTAATATTCATAAGCCAAGCCTTCGCAGCGGTATTCGAAAGGACCGCCCACTTTCTGAAAGGAAAACTCCTGACTACCTACATTTCTACGGATGCGTGAGGATGTCGAGCAATTTACGTTTTAATTAGAAAATTAAAATTTTCTGTTAAATAAATAAAATACTCACTCACCATTCGCCAGCTAATCTCCGCCCACTTCCTAACGGTCGCTATTCAGCCAATCAGATAGCTCCCAGGGAACTGAGAAAGGGAGCGATGATGTCATTTGTGAAAACTTAGCCTACTCCCTCTAGTGAGAGACGCTGATTTGTCTTAGATGAGAAGAACTTAGTGTGTTTTAAATAATGGTGAATGTACAAGAATAGATGTTAACGTGGGGAAAGAGTCAGTACTGGATCTGACATTAGTATCAAACAGCATTGCAGCAATATGTGATTGGTCAGTGTATAGAGAAGGAACAATTGGCAGTGATCATTACCCAGTGTGGTGCAGGATAATATAGAGGTAATTTTGAGTATAGAAAGTATAAGTGACAAGTGGAATCTTGGAAAAGCGGATTGTTGGGGAAAATTTCAGGAGGAAAGTAATAGATATCTAAGACAAACTAATTTTGAAATGGATGTTGAAACATTAGATTACAAAATAAAGCAAGGTATAATTTTAGCAGCAACAGATTTAACTATCCCAAAAAGAGCAAAGGGAAAAAATAAAAAGAAAGTAATGCCATGGTGGGATGATAAATGTAAGGAAGTTATTAAAAATAGGAATAGAGCATTTAAGTTAGTTAAAAGGACACATCATTTTCAACATATGGTTCAGTATAAACAAGCCCAAGCAGAAGTTAGGAGGAAAGTAAGACAGGCAAAAAGGAAATTCTGAAGAAGATATTGTGATTCAATTGGAAACACAACTCCAATAGAAGAAATATGGAGTATGATTAAAAAGATGGGGGGTGATAGAAGGGAATGGAGTTATCCAGTTATGATAGAAGGAAATGAAACTGCAGTAACTAATACAGAGGTAGAGATATTGGCAAAAGCTTTTGTTAAAATAAATAGTTCTAATAATTTGTCAGAAAAAAAGAGGTAGAGAAAGAACAAAGGAAGAGAATAGGGGGGCATTAGGAAGGAAAAATAATGGAGAGGGAGGGTTAGATGTCCCTTTTAGCATGGGAGAACTGCAAAGGGCATTGAATAGAACAGGGAAGTCTGCGCCAGGGAAAGACAAGTGTGTTATAGCATGCTTAAACATTTAAGTATAGAAAATCAGGAGAAGCTACTGATGTTATATAACAGAGTGTGGGAGGAGGGAAGGTTACCAAAAAAGTTGGAAAGAGGCAGTAATTATTCCAATAAGAAAGCCTGGCAAAGATCCAAGCAAGCCGGGAAATTACAGGCCAATTGCACTAACTTCACATATTTGTAAATTAATGGAGCGCATGATAAATGAAAGACTTATGTATTTTTTGGAGAGTAAAGATATAATAGCTAGTTGTCAAAGTGGATTTAGAAAAGGAAGAAATACAATGATTCGGTAATAAATTTGGAAGATGAGATAAGAAAAAGCTCAAGTAAACAAGGAGACAGTGGGAACAGTGTTTTTTGATGTGGAGAAGGCGTATGACATGATGTGGAGGGAAGGGACTTTTTAATTAAATTGCATTTAATTAAGGAGTTGGAGGAAAATGTTCAATTGGATCATGGTTTTTTAAATGGAAGGGTTATTCAGGTAAAGATAGGTCAAGAATTATCAAATCAATATAATGTAGAAAATGGGACATCACAAGGGAGTGTAATTAGTCCAATTTTATTTTCCATCATGATTAATGATATATATTCAGAGCTTCCATTAGATATGGGGAGATCCCTATTTGCAGATGATGGAGCTATATGGAAGAGAGGAAGAAATGGTGAATTTATTAAAAGGAAATTACAAAACGGGAATTAATCAAGTGGAACAGTGGGGGACAAAATGTGGATTTAAGTTCTCAGTAGAAAAAACAAAGGTAATGCTTTTTTTAAATAAAAAGAAGGATAAGGAATGCAAGGTGGGAAATGTATGGAACCAATTTAGAGAAAGTAGAGTGTTTTAGATTCCTGGGAGTATATTTTGATACAAAACTAACGTGGAGGGAACATATAAAAGTATACAGTGTGTAAATGTAAAAAAAGTGCTTAATGTAATGAGGTGTCTTGCAGGATTGGATTGGGGAGCAAGTTTTTCAGCTCTGAAATATATTTATATTGCACTAATAGGTCTAAATTAGATTATGGTTGTATTGTGTATGGGTCAGCAGCAAAATCTGTATTAACTGAATTGGATGTTGTGCAGACACAAGCTTTAAGAATATGTTTAGGGGCAATCAGAACTTCCCCAGTGTGTTCACTTCAGGTTGAAGCAGGTGAAATGCCTCTATGGCTACGAAGGAAACATCTGGTAGCCAACTATTGGATTCATTTAAGAGGGCATGGGGACAATCATCCAACAAAAAAGGGTACTACAGAATTGTTGGGAGAAGGAGAGGAGGAAAAAGGAAAGTTTTGGTTGGACAGGAGATGTAATAGCAAAAGAAAATGGGTGTATATGAAAAAGAATTTGCTAGTACTGTGGTGTGGACTAACAAGCCAATCTGGACAATGGAAAATACAAAGGTGGACATAGAGCTGGTTAATAATAAAAGGATGCAGTAGGAGTACAGATATAGTTAGTGAATATTATAGATATATGGACAATATGTATTTACAGATGATTCAGATTTTTACACAGATGGATCAAAGGATTTACAATCAGAGACAACAGGATCTGCTGTATATATTCCTAGTCATAATGTGGGAATAAACAAAAGAACATCTGACAGCTTAAGTGTGTATACAGTCGAGTTGTATGCAATATTACTAGCATTAGAATGGACTGAACAATCCGGATGGGACAACATTGTAATATGTAGTGATCTGTTTCTGCCCTCATGAGTATAAAGTCTGGTGTGACTAGGAACCATCAGGAATTACTTTATGAGATTTTATTTACAAACTCAAGAATAAGTAGGCATGGGAAAAACATTACATATTTATGGGTACCAGCTCATGTGGGAATACAGGGAAATGAGAGAGTAGACAGACTGGCAAAAGAGGCAACAAAAAAAGGAAATATTGATGTCAAAATTAAATTATCAAAAACAGAAGGGAAGAGTTTAGTGTGGAAAAAGATAATGGAAAAATGGCAGCAGCAGTGGGATAATGAAATCAAAGGGAGACATCTGTACATGATACAAAATAGGATAGGTATGGAAAGTAAGAAAGGGGGGAATAGGAAGGAACAAGTCATAATAAACAGACTGAGGATTGGACATCGCGAGCTAAACAAAACTCTTCATGTTATAGGAAAACACCCGACAAGATTATGTGATGAATGTCAGGAGGAGGAAACAATTAATCACATCATATATCATGTAAGAAATATATACTAGAAAGGCAAGAGTTCAAGAATCAGCTACGGGAAATAGGTATATTAGAATATAATGTTAAAAATATAGTAACATATGGAAATAATGACCAAGGACGGAGATATTTGTTTAATTTTCTAAGGAGAACTGGACTGGAAAGAAGAGTTTAAATAAAATAAAAAAAATAAAAAATAAAAATTGAGTAAGCTTGAGTGAGACAACAGATGGCAGTAATGCAACACTATGGATGCCAACTGCCGTAAAAATCCAATGAAGAAGAAGAAGAAGAAAGGGAGCGATGATGTCATTTGTGAAAACTTAGCCTACTCCCTCTAGTGAGAGACGCTGATTTGTCTTTCACATAATTTTTCTGCAGAAGTTTTGTGAAGTGGCCGAGACAGAGCGCGAACTCAAGTTAGGAAACCCTGTTACGCAGCCTACGAGGACTAACTTTCCCGCAGTTTGAAAGTGAAGACTGGACGTTCAGTATAAATCGAGCCCATCCTCCTGGACGGGCTGAAAAGTTTCAAGCGCTCGAGATGAACCGGAGCTTTAATAACAAATCGCAGTCTCTGCGTAGCTTGAACATGAACGCCGTGGAAGTGAAAAGCAAGGTGAGTTGTGTGAAATGCATGCTTGAGAATATTTCACGAGAATAATTTCGTTGCATGTTGTATATTTTTTAGATGAGAAAAGTAGGAATGGCTAACTTTGGTTTAGCCCTTGTCAAATATGCCATATAAGCACTAGTCTGATCCTCGCATAGTTTACTCAATTACGAGCATTTAAAGAAAAAAAAAAACGTTTACTTTTGAGTATTGCGTTTGGTTTCATCAGCGTTTCTGCTTCACTTTTAGTCGTCTCCAGTAAAATGAAACACAGCACAACCGTTCTGGCGCTTGAACTGTCACACTACTGGATCGAGTTTATCATTTCAGCGTTTATAAATGATCAAGCACGAATCTTCGTTCAGTACTGTGTGTGTGTGTGTGTGTGTGTGTGTGTAGTCTGCATGCAGCATGTGGCTCTCAGATGGGAGCTTCTGCTCGTGGCTTCGCACTGCTGTCTGGACTTTTGTGTGTTTGTGATCCTCACATCAGGACAGGTTAAACACTGTCCGAAAATAGCATCCAAACAACACACGAACATATTTACACATTCGACAAGAGCAAACATGAGAGCTGATTAACTGGGATGGGCTCGTTTATTTTTGTCAGTTGGACAAAGTGAAACTTTTGTTTTTTGTATTACTCACCCAAAGAGCATAATAACACCCATCCATCTGTCCTCTATCTATCTATCTATCTGTCTATCTATCTATCTATCTATCTATCTATCTATCTGTCTGTCTGTCTGTCTGTCTGTCTGCCGTCCGTCCATCCATCCATCCATCCATCCGTCCGTCCGTCCGTCCGTCTGTCTGTCTGTCTGTCTGTCTGTCTGTCTGCCGTCCATCCATCCATCTGTCCATCCGTCTGTCTGTTTGTCTGTCTGCCGTCCATCCATCTGTCCGTCTGTCTGTCTGTCTGCCGTCCATCCGTCTGTCCATCCGTCTGTCTGTCTGTCTGCCATCCATCCATCATCTGTCCACCCAAGTATCTATCTATCTATCTATCTATCTATCTATCTATCTATCTGTCTATCTATCTGTCTATCTGTCTGTCTGTCTGTCTTTCTGTCTGTCTCTGTCTGCCATCCATCCATCCATCCATCGTCTGTCCGTCCAAGTATCTATCTCTCTATCCATCTGTCTGTCAGTCACTCTGTTTATTTGTTTATCTGTGTTTCTGTCAATCATTCTATCATATTTTCCCCTTAAAAAATAGCATTTATATCATGATGATAGATTTATCATCACTCAAAGTGGAGTCATACAGACCCTTCATATACCGCAATTGTTAAGTTTGCCTGGGGAAATGCCTGACAAAACTTCAGCCGACCTTTCACAAATAGAAATAACTCTACATCTGTCACCGCTCGTGCGAATGGTGCTGTGGACTATACATCTGTTGCAGTCAAGCTGATGGAGACAGTATCTGTCAAGCGCTGTCGCTGAGACCCATCGGACCTGGATGATTCATTACATGCCTCTGGTTTTCCATTCGAGTCGTCTGTCACTTTATTAACTCTATTTTCAAGAGTGGCTGAGAAAGCTCAGCTGTCTTTTGGACTAGACATTGGCTAGACAAACTTTTATAATGTGGTTATGGATGTGATGTCCTAATTGCTGGAATGTGTGGGCGACATGCCCAGATCCAGACTCCATTGCCATTGTCTGATTATTCGCCTCTATTATTCAGCCGTGCTCTTAATTCATAACAGGGGCTGAAAAGCTCTGCTACTGTTGTCAATGAAAGGAGCCACTGTTTGGGGTCTGTAAAGACGAGAGCACCCCCCATTACGTTTCTCCTCTCTTGGAAGAGCCAGATACCTCCATGTTGGAGAGGTGCGGATCAACCTGTTTTCCCTCTGAAACCTGAAAGAACCAATACCCCCCCCCCCCCAAATAAACCTCCCAAAAGCATCAGTGGATGGATGTTTGAAACCACAACCTGCGTGACTAGAATGTTGATGAAGCTGTTATCAACTACATCTGTGTCAACATTACAAAGGATGTGCTACTCAGCAGTCATGCGCTGAATCATCATCGTTGTGATGTCACTAATCTCTCACTATCACACGTAGTGTTCTTTATGATGTCATCAGCCCGGTTCCTGTACATCACAATCAAGGAAGGCTTGTTTGGAGAGGAACTCTGCTGGTTGTAAGAGTGCGTCAAGGGGTTTCTGATTGAACCGTGTGCCATTGTTCTTTTGTTGCCTCCCAACAAATTTATATCTAAAGAAAACCCACTGATGTGTCTAAGGCTTTGTACATCTTCCAGAAACACTCCCCTGACTGCTCTTTCACTGCTGTTTTCCACTAACCTAGCTGGATCTCAGTTGGTAATGTACTCTTTGGAACACTATACTGACATTTGATAAGATTGGGTTTTGGGTACTGTTTAATGTCACACAAGTATTTAGCACAAAGAGCTGTGTATCTGGCTGTAGCGCTGTGTTTTGACTTGCCTGGACCTGTCAGGGTTAGAGGACTGATCAAGTGTTTTCGCTGTTCTCATATTACTCAGGATTAGATGTTGGAAATTGGGCAGGTTGGGCTCTGTTTAAGGCCCGGATTCTCAATGATTTGAGGTCATGTTATTGTTTTTGGGCTTGAGTTTGCACATGGATGACAACTGAATTGTTAAGCGTGGATTCAGATTTACACCGTGTTCTAACCAAACACGATAAGATTCCAAAGACAAGTGATTTGTCTGTAAACACAGACAAGATTAAGGCCACAGGATGTGTCCAAATCAGTCACAAATCACTGCCAATCAGAACAACACTTGCACGTGAAACAAAATAGATAACTGCATAATCAAATAAGCAAAAATTAAACCATTTTTTTTTTTACATTATCAAATATACACACTCATTGACTGATACGTTATTTGTCATGGGAAGACGCTCTTCATTGTTTCCCTTAAGTTTTCATGATCTGAGGTTAATTATCAGTTGTCACTGACATTACGGTTAATAAAGGGATAGTTCTGCCATCATTTACTCACCCTCAAGTTGTTCCAAACTTGTATTCATTTCTCTCAGCTGTTGAATACAAAAGAAGATATTTTAAAGAATGTTGGTAACCAAACAGTTGACGGTACCCATTGACTTCCATAGTATGGAGAAAATTCCTGTGGAAGTCAATGGCTACCATCAGCTGTTTGGTTACCTTTGGATAACTTCTTTTGTGTTCAGCGGAAGAAAGAAACCCATGCAGGTTTGGAGCAACTTGATAGTGAGTAAATGAGTAAACTATCCCTTTAAAGTCAAGCAGCATGATACCAAATTTAAACCCTTTTAAGATTTTACAAAGTGGACACACAGTTTTGTATGTGTTTTTCCCCCATCTGCAGCGTTGCAGAAAGACAAAACTTTTTTTATAAAAAACAAACGCCCTCGCTGAAGTCGAAGAAGTGGCCAAACCGTTAGAGTTAGCAAAATAAAATGTTAGCTGGCTTCCAGCAGTAAAAAGAAATGGTTATTTAGGCTATGTTTAAATAACCTGATCATTTTAGTCTGACTTTAACAATTTAAGCAGCATTTAGTAAAGCTAAATTACAAGTTTTTTTTTTCTCTCTCTCTTTCTGAAGAAACGTTGACTAACATTATCAGCTGGCCTCAGGAAACGAACAACAACAGAAGCATATCACTCTTTTAATTTTTTTGCCAGCGCGGCAGCACCTCTGATGTCTCATCTGGAGATGATGAATGTGTTAAATGCGCACACTTAGGTGGTGGGTTGGATGTTTGCGTATACGTGTCAGCAATTGGGCACGTTTTCACACGTAGTCAGCTTGATCACACACCTGCCACCACAGAGACCCTCCGAGTGTACTTCTGCTGCTTCACATTTATATTTCATGTGCTAATGACAGGCTGCCATTGGCTAATGTGGGGCTCTCATCCTAGAGGCATAATTACACAGAGCAGCACAGTCCACGAGTCAATGCTGGGATGCTGCAGTCTCAACCGCTGTTGTTAAAGACAAAGCGAGGCCTGTGTTTTTCAGGCTGGATGAGACGACCCACGCATTGAGTCAAAACTCGCCTCTGCATAGCAGTCCCATGATCAGAGACATAACCTCAGCTTGACCCTGTTAGTGATGGTGATATGCTCCAACGGTCAATTGCCTCGTTCTGAATTTGAAGGCAGAGCTTAATGTGTGTCTCCTAAGGGGATTGTTTTGGTTGGACTGAAATATACTTAATATGCTTACAGATCACAGCTGCTAACCAAAGGTTTGTAGGTTTAAATCCCACATAGAAATTCATATTTGAACTGTTTTGCATTTTTCCCTTCGGCATGGCACTAGGTAACTTTACATGCCACCATTTGACGATGGTGTCTTGTAAAAGTTTGTTTGTCGATAAAGAGATCTGATTGGTCAGATCCCAATCAGTGGTATTATTTATATACTATTATAGTTTTTAATTAATATTTTGAATCAGCTTTTATATTTTAATTTTTTTTAGTTTATGTGATTTTTCCATTTTTATTCATTTTTTATTTATTTTTGTTTCAGTTTAAGATTTTTGTTAATTGTAACTTCTTGAACTTAAAAAATTCAATGAAAATGTTGAAATTTTTTAAAAAGTTTTTCCATATTATATTTGTTTTATTTTATTTCAGTTTTATATCAGTTAACAAAATGTTTTTTAATCAGTTAAGTTTTAGTAAATGATAATGGTAGCTAGGGCTGCACAATTAATAGAAACTGTAATCGCGATTACGATTACGTATGCCACAATTATTTAATTATTCAAATGAGCAATTAATCATTCAAAGTGCTTATGATGTGTTTTTTGCTTTCTACGGGTTACCTTAAGGTTTTTTTTTCGTTGTTTTAATTTTAGTTTTAGTATAACAATAATACCATGCATATTTTTTTTTTTTTTACTTTTTGTTTTATTTAAAGAAACCAATCCAATGTAATTGACATTCGAGGCTTAATACTATAGAAAGTAATGAAAGTTTTTCAATTAGAGTTAGGGCTGCAGGATTGTGACAAAAAACATAATTGTCAGTTATTCCCTTGAAATTGTAATTGCGATATTAATTACGATTATCACAATTTACATTGAATGAAGCTGAAAAACAACTGAAAAACCTTTAGTGCTTTTCTATAGTATTAAGCCTTAAATGTCAAGTATACATCAGATTTTTTTCTTCTTTAAATTATAAAAATATGAATGGTATCATAATGTTATACTAAAACTAAAACACTGGAAAAACCCTTAAGATAACTTGTAGAAAGAAAAAACATATCTTAAGCGTGAAGAAAAACATAAGTGGACTTTGAACGGTTAATTGCCGCTTTGAACGATTATGTAGGCTAATTATGGCATCCAAAATTTTAATCACGATTAGAAATATGATTAACTGTGCAGCCTTACTTAGTGTTTTCAGCTTATTTTCACATAAAAATATGGCATGTAGTTGCTTCAAACAATGGTATAAACATCGTTTAATGTAAATTGTGATAATGGTAATTGATAATCGCAATTACAATTTCAAGGGAATAACTGACAGTTATGACTTTTGTCATAATTGTGCAGCACTTCCATTTGTTAACTATATTTAATTAGCTAACAATGAGCAATACATTTGTTACAGTGTTTATTTATCTTTGTTACTGTTAGTTAATAACGCTATCTCAGGTCCATTTAGTATATCGCAGGGGTGCCCAACCCTGCTCCTGGCGATCGACTGTCCTGCAAAGTTCAGCTCCAACCCTAATCAAACACACCTGAAGCAACTAATTAAGGTCTTCAGGCTCACTTAAATTAAAGGCAGGTGTGTTTGATTAGGGTTGAAGCTAAACAATGCGGACAGTCGATCGCCAGTCCATTAAATAACATTAATAGATATATCGATATCTCAGGTCCATTAAATAACATAAATAGATACAACCTTTGATTTGAACAATGTATTGGTAAATGTTAGTTTATGTTAGCTAATGTAGTTAGGCTAACTAATGTTAACAATGGAACTTTATTGTAAAGTGTTACCATTATAGCAACACTTATCCTAGTTTGTATACTACCTGTCTGCTATATTCCAAATAATAGCATTTTAATGGTTGAAACACTTAAAAAGCAGTGCAGAGTAACAGTAATATTGAGAGGAGATGTGTTGGGTTTGTCCACCTGCGGGACAGGGTGACATCCGTTGGTGTGTGTTGTTGTGGATGTTTGCTCTGCTTACTCATCACCCTGCATTGTGATGCTCTCTATTGTCTCTCAGGTCCCTGTTTGCCTCCGTTTCCTCATTACAAACAGAAGTGCTGCCAAGACAGCCGAATAGACTGTTAGAGATCTTTATCTTTATCTCTCAGTGTCAGTGTTTTGTGATTCCTGACACGTCTGAAGGCTAGGTAGATGAATCGGAGACTACTAAGTAAAAAGAAGAGAAATAAGTCTACAGTTTTGGATAGGTGGTGAGATGTATTATGTTGTCTACTTTGAGTTGCAAGTTGAAACTGGATGGAATGAGGATGGTGTGGTTTAACCTTTAGATTTACAGCTGTGGTTCCCATTGTCATGGACAATGGACTTTTCCAAGACTGAAAAAGTCATGATGGAAATAAAAATCTTAAGTCATGGAAATTTCTATAGTGAATGTCCAATTTTTCTACTCAAATTTATTTACATAAAAAATTCAGTCATTTTGTCCCTGTGGAATAAAACTTGTTAAACCTAGTAGTGCCTGAATTGGTCGCTTGTATTGGTTCCTTTCAAAGTGTTAGCTGAATCTTAATGATTCATTATCAATCCAGTCAGAATTTGAAAACCCTTAGTAGTGGTCGACCAACCCGATCTCATGAAAACTTAATTATTTTATGAGGTGCCATTTTGCATATGAATTTGAACAGTGTGATTTATACTTAAACATGTTTTTTAAAAATTAAGCATGGCGATAAGCATAATCGTACAATTGTGATGCATAAACAGATCGTACAAAAATGTAGGAATGAGATTGTACAAATTCACGAATTAAACACCAGTTCGCCAAAACTTAAAGTAGTTTGCCATGAAAGAGTGTTGGGTCCACACACTTTTTTCACATGTTCTTATGCAGGCTTCAAATGCATACTTCAGAGGATGTAATTTACTAAAGGTTGCAAAGTTTGTATAACTAAATATTTATTAACTGCATATTTGCTAAATGCCGATGGTATACGATTACCAATTGGAAAGATAAATACTATAATATTAAATGTTTATGTAAATTTTTTTATTTTTTTTTTTATTAATTTTTTTAATGTTCACTTCTACAGTTTGCTGACATACAGGTCGCAGGACTGTCAAAATAAAATTACCAGCCCTGTCAAAAAATAAAAGACACATGTTGTCAGAAAATGTGAAACTTATCGTCCGATGCCAAAAAAAATCGTAGATAAGTCAAATATTGAGCTTTTGATGGAATATTGGTTGGCCACTAATCCTTATCTAGTCACAAATGACTAGAAAGATCATTCAAAAGTTTGGGAGCTCTATAAATATCAATGTAGCAGGTACTGTTTTGTAACAGCATGCTGACTTCTGCATTTCTCTTGCAGTATGGAGCAGAGTTCCGGAGGTTTTCAGTGGATCGACTAAAACCTGGCAAATTTGAGGAATTCTACAAACTCATCATGACCATCCACCGGATTGCAAACATGGAGGTGATGATCGGATACGCTGACATTCACGGAGACCTCCTCCCCATCAATAACGACGAGAACTTCAGCAAGGCAGTGTCCACTGCACACCCACTGCTGCGAATCTTTATCCAGAGACAAGGTACGAGCTATCTCACTTCCCACCCACATCCCTTTATTCTCCGTGTCCCAGTTTTTCCTTGCACTGTTTGTTTTTCAAGGTGGATGTTCCTGCTCCACATTGTCTTGGTGACTTGTCTTGGATTGCCTCAAGATCTAGTCGAGTGATCAGTCTTAAGGAAGCCTTGTGTAGTAATACAGCTTTCAAAGTATTCTGACCCCACTAGAGAAACGGTCAGTTAGAGGTTAAAATCCAGCAGAATGTGGAGTATGAATTTAGCACATACTTGTAGAGCGATGCAGGCAGATTCAGCCCACAATTTCTGTGGTCAGGCAAAAGTACAGGGTAAACAGGATCATGTGATGTGTGATTGTATGCTGTGTTCTGAAGCGCACTGAAACAAACACATAGAGCGTTTGATAGAGTGTGTGATAGAGCGCTGCGGTCTGAAGATAACTTTCTACAGGAAAGGCTGCTGGTTTTGATGGCAGGGAAGAGAGTGACAGTTCTTTCCTGTGGAGAGACTTGGACTCTTCCTGTAAATCCCAGTGCACCCTTAAAGACAAATCAGCATCCTGTAGCTGAACTGTTACAATGTGTGTTCACTACTATGTGTTCAGTTGCACTAACTGCTTTCTAAAATGGTTGGTAATAGGCTGATATATTTAGTCTTAATTTTGAGAGTGGCCTTGGATATTTTTGTCTCCTTGATTGAATAACAGAATTAGTATTAGTTTTGCCATTGCAAAAGCTTGTTGATAATTCATGGTTTCTGTGTTTAGTCAACATTAATTGCCCCTCATAACTGGCTCCATTGCATCCCCATAATTTGACTTATTTCCGAGTTAAACCAGATATTCAACGGGATAAATGTATTATTATTATTATTTTTTTTTTTAATTGAGCCTTTGCCGGGAGTTTGATTGACAGGTGATCTGACCAATCATAACGCCAAATCTGCCATATTGTCAGATTAAACAAACCAGAGTAGATTTAAGTTTGTGGACTTAAATCTACAGTAGCAACAGTAACTAAGAGGGGCGGGTCTTTGAGAATGGTCCATTGTGCACTGATCGAATAGTTAAAAAGTGGCCACAATGCATCAAAGTAGAACTGACTGTGTTTGCTAAAACAATTTTGCTGTTTGCTAACATCATAGCCTGGGTGCCAGCCCGAACCCCGCCCACAACATTTTTTGGACGGGAAGTTCGGTCTGGACTCGATCCATTGAGGAGTAATTATGCTCGGCTCCCAGAAGGCCGAGCCAATCAAATTGCCAGGGCGGGCTTTAATCGATGATGGAAAGGCCCGGTTTACGTAAGATAGGGCGTCTTGGAAGGGGTAGGCTCACGATCTCTTTTCTCTGAAGCCTCAGATGAACACGCTACTTCAGCCTTGTCTCTTTCATCGTCTTTCCATTTTTTAAAGTTATTCAAGTCACGTTGCAACCGTGTAATAAAGTTGAGACAGGGCCGCAAAATGCGATACGATTTATTTTCATTATTGTCGAGATCTAGTCCTTAACAGAGAACTTGTTCGTATATACACGCACCTTTTGTGTTTCTCTCAAAAATGTTATTCGTGCTTGTAAGTACTCTACTCCGCGAATTCTTTAATTCTTTTTACAACAGCGGCAAAGATCGTTTACACTCATTACTTTCCTACTTCTTCCAGTTCCAGCGTGCGTTCGCGCAGCTCAACACTGTTAACAACTATGCGTCGCTCAACATACGTCACTTACTGCGTTGCTCTGATTGGTTGTAAGTCTATCCAATTGAGTGCAGAGTTTTTTTTTTTTTACTGGTTCGGTTAAGACACGCCCCATAATTCAAGTGCAATGGAGCAATATCAGACTCACAAACTCACTATAATACAATTACCACAAATTAAAAATAATAACATCACTTAAGATGTTAAGATTTGGACTTTTCACAAAATCAAGTATTTATACACTACCTTTCAGAGAGTTTGGGTCTGTAAGATTTTATTTATTTAGAAATGTATAGTTTTATTCAGCAAGGGTGCATTAAATTGATCTCTTGTACATGTTAGATTTCTTCTTCATCTTCCGCTATTCCCTATATGGCCGCCCATAGAACCGCTTGCGGGAAAGTTATGAAAATTGGCACACAGATAGACGACAGTCTCTACATTAAACACAGAAAATTTGGAGTCTCTTATTCAAACCCTCTACCGCCAGCAACAGCACAAATTTGTGCTAATGATTGTACTAATAACATTTCAACAGAAAGGATAGAAACATTCTTTTCCCCCCGATTTCTTAGCTCATGCTGAATCAGTTGCACTCAATAATGTAATTTTCCATCATGAGTATTTTCCCGCCATTTAGCATTTTCTGAAAAATCAACTGTTTCGAACTCGTCTGAATTTCACTAAACATAACTCAGATCTTCTTCAATGTTAACTAAAACTATATACATATATTTTGTAAACCAGGCATTGCTGTTCATTTGAGTGTTCAGATCACTCTGTTCTCAGAGGGACTGCAGCCTATAGAAAGCAGGTCACAGTCTGCTGGTATGGAGGGCATGTCACGCAGACAAAAGAGCCATGTGAAAAGATACAACACACAGAGAGGCACCTCAGCAGACTGGGCTATGCTCATCTTTCCACATCCACAGATAGGACGCTCCTCTTACCATGCTTTAAAAAGTATGAACCCTGCTCCGTGATATTTGCATACTTCCCATCTCTGCAGTTACACAACCGTAGTCCAGTACTACACTTATTGTTATGGTTTTTAGTGATCAGATTTACGAAGTAGAATACGGATTTTGACACCTTTTAAATCACTACATAAACAGCGATTTCAAAGTTTATGTAGAAGGATTTAACATTTAGCCGTTCTTGCTTTGGTAAAAAGCTTGGAATGTGGTCAGACCGTTCATGCATGTGAAGTTTTACTCCACTTGACAGCTTGGCTTCCAATCGTGGATTACGTAAGTCGTGTTTTCTTGCGATGGCACAAGCTTTTAAGTGGTTGGCTGGATTTGTACTATTATGCTAATTAGTTTCTTTACTCGTAGCTGTGAGTGCCATTCAGCGCTCATAGTGACCATTGTGAATGGTAAACAATGAGGTGCTTTCTCACGGTTTGGTGCTGTCTCCTAACCTGAGCGTGAGTAAGCCCGTAACAAGCATTGCTCGCTGGGCAGTAGTGGAGAGTCCCAGCATTCCCGTCACTCGTGGGTTCCTGACATAGACACGGTCACACAGATAGACGGTGAGTCAGTGTGAATGAGAGATTATTCCAAGAAAGCAAGCCACATACAAACCACAGCTCTGAATTTTATGGATGCAAGCGCTTTCCAAAAAAATCAAGGACATTTAAAGTCTGGTTTATTCGTGACGTATCCACAGCTGTGCTTGAGCTCACAAATATATCAGACATCTGACCTACCAATAATGCAAATTCTGCCATTTGTTTACTCACTCTCATGTTGTTCCAACCGATAAGATGTTTGTTGATCTTGGAAACACAGATGAAGATAATTTTAATGATTTGACTTAGATGTAACCACTCGGTTCATATGGATTACTTTTACCGTGTCTTTATGAACTTTTGGAAGCATCAAAGTCTTGCTGGAATGGACTTTCAGTGTAAGGACAGAAATATCTCAGGTTTCATTTAAAATATCTTCATTTGTATTTCGAAGATGAATCATATGGGTTTGGAACAACACACGAGTGAAGAAAATGATGCCAGAATGTTCAGTTTTGGATGAACTAACTCTTTAATGATTCTGTTTCCAGTTTATTTTGACATTTCTGGTTATTTAATGGTTGTTTTAGTACTTTTGTGGAAGAAATACTTGGGAAAAAAGAATGTGTCATTGCAAGATTATGATACATACATTTTAAAACGGTCTTTTTAGAGGTGACAAACACATTCCAGTAATTGATTTTTTACTATATATGAAATAACAATGCTTAACAAAAAATGTGGTAACGTTGATTCATTTTTTTTTTTATAAAATAATATGAACAGAAATGGCATATTGTCAAATGAAAAAACAAGTCAGTAACTTCAGATGCCTTAAATCTCACAAGCCTTCAGAAGAATATAATACAGTTAGTTTTAAGTGATATATGACCAACTATCTGTTTGATTTCACTGAAAAGCACCAGTTGATAAGAGCCAGTCGTTCAGGAATGATTTGGACAATATCAACTGTGCCGTAAGTTAGGCTGCACAATTAATCAAATTTCTAATCGCAATTACAATTATGGATGCCACAATTACATAATCGTTCAAAGTGGCAATTAATCATTCAAAGTCCACGTATGTTATTCGGCGTGCTCGTGATGGGCCGCTTGTTGATCTTCTACAGCAATGTACATGGACAAAACAGCTTCTTTAAACTGCCCCCCGGAGCTCTGAGAACTCACAAACTTTATATTTCTCTTATCTTCCTTTGTTTTTCTGAGAGGTCACCAGTGGAGACTTCCTTTATTTAAATACATTATAAAAATAAGAAAAAAGCAGCCTAGGCAGTCTGGGTTAATTTCCTTTCTTGAGTTCGGCCAGACGTGGACTTGATCTGATGTACAGTAGCAGACACTGACTCAGGGCACTCTACTGCTCAGTTAAGACCCAGAAGCAGATCTCACCCCTGCTGTGCCAGACACTGGGGACTTCCAGAGCACTGTGGGAAAGACCCACCTGATCCTGCACCTGTCCTGACCTGTGTTTGGCCAGAGGCACAGCAACGCCCCCCAGATCTCTAGGTAATGACTAATCTGGGGTCAGAGGAAATGAATTTGATGGATCCTTGCACATACTCAATGTTGGGGAGGAGGAACTAATAAAAAGTAGCAACGTTGCTAGTCTAACTGCATTTTTCAGTAGCGTGACAGTAGCTTGGCTGTTTTCAAAATAGCTTAGGTTTTCCAATAACAAGCTATTAGTTATTTATTTGTTTGTTTTTGCCAGGACGGTACACTACATTAAGGCTGATGATACACGGGGCACATTTTGGCCAATTTTGCCAGACAGCTTTTTTTGAGCAATGTTGCTTGGGCACTTTCCCATTGAGAATGGGTAACCAAATTGGTCGTGGGTCCTGTGTCTTACCTGGTTGGCCATTGACAGCAATGTTGCCCCTCTATCATCGGCCTAAGTTTTTTTTTTTTTTGTCACTTTGTATTGTATTGCATACTCAGCCGCCCATTTGAGTGAGGTTATTAAAATGTTTCTCAAGTATCACTAGGAAGTCCAAGTCATTTTGGCAAATCAGTTCATTAAAGCAATTAATGTAAAGGTTAATTTTAATAAACCGATTCCTTGCACAAAATCCTTGCAAATCTTTTTTGTAGCCTATAATATTATGCTACTATTAACACATTTTTAACATATATAATTTTACAGAAGCTTTCTATTTCAAATAAATGCTGTTCTTTTGAAATTTATTGATCAAGGAGTTCTGGAAAAAAAAGTATCAGAGTTTCCACAAAAATATTAAGCAGCACAACTTCATCATTGATAATAATAAGTAATTTTTTCAAGCAGCAAATCAGCATATTAAAATGATTTCTGAAGGATCATTTGACACTGAAGACTGGAGTAATGATGTTGAAAATTCAGCTTTGATCACACAAATACATTTTAAAATATTTTACAATAGAAAACAGTTATTTGAAATTGTAAATATATTTCACACTACTACAGTTTTTACTGTATTTTAGATTAAATAAATGCAGCCTTGGTGAACATAAGTGGTGAACATTAAAAATATTAAAAAGTCATAGTAACTCCAGACTTTAGAATGCTAGTTTTTGACTAAATTCAATTAATACATTAAAAAAAACCGGCTTCCATAGAATAAGCACATTTTTTGTACTTGAAGTGCATCTCTTTAGATTGTCACTGTCTTTTCTCTCCTGATTGAAGGATTGTTTTCAACGGAAATGAATAAGATGCATGAGTCTGGGCACATGACCCAGAAGTTTTGTTTCCTTATGTAATTCACTTTATCATGTCTCTGTTTTGTGACATAATAATAAACTTGAGCCAAACTCTTGAAGCTCTTGATTTTTAAAGGGTTAGTTAACCCAAAAATGAAAATTAGGCTACGTTTTACTCACCCCAGAGGCATCCTAGGTATATATGACTTTCTTCTTTCAGGAGGGCGAGAGCCCAGTTATTAGGGCTCAAGCCTGGAGGGCGAGAGCCCTATTGTTTTCCTTAGGATTATTTTTTATTATTATTATTATTATTATTATTATTATTATTATTATTATTATTATTATTTTTTTTTTCCAACGTCTCTGGGGCTTTTGGGGCCCTTAACATACTCGAAAACTCTTGAAAATTGGCACACACATTGGAACCTGCGGCCATTAGGTCCGGGCAGAGACTGATACACGGGCGTGGCACAGGGGCTCTACAGCGCCCCCTGGAAATATGGAGGGCCCATATATCATACATACTTGCACGTAGACGTATGAAACTAGGTACACATATAGATCTCATCAAGCCAAACAACTTTCGTATTGCATGTCATAGGCTCCGCCCAACAGGAAGTTGGCTATTTAGGGATTAGTATTCTTATTTTTCGTCAAAGTTGTGGGGGCTTTTGGGGCCCTTAACATGCTCAAAAACTCTTGAAAATTTGCACACACCTTAGAATCTGTGGCCATTAGGAGGCTGCAGAGGCTGAGACCCGGGCGTGGCACAGGGGCTCTACGGCGCCCCCTGGAACACAGTCAGAAATGTTCATGTATAGTTCAAACATACTTGCACGTATTCATATGAAACTCAGTACACATATAGATCTCATTATGCCGAACAACTTTCGTATTGCATGTCATAGGCTCCGCCCAACAGGAAGTCAGCTATTTAGAGCTATGTAAAAAGTGCATGCTCTGGAATTTGATATACTTGTCATAGGTTTTTTACCCAATTGCCAGCAAACTTGGTCAACATGATCTCAAGACATTGGGGATGCAAAAATTGCCAGGGGATTTTTGATATCTCGAATGGTTTGCTCGTGGCGAGGCGTTGAAATTATGGTGAGAAATGAGAAACAGGAAGTGTCTAATAACATCCACATACATTTCCTGATTTTAATTAAACTTCATCAATTTGTTCGTTGTATGATGCCGATCGCATATATGTGACTATTAGGAGTCAAAATTATAGCGCCACCAACTGGCAGCAGGAAGTGTGTCATTTTCAAAATGCTTTGAATTCAGCATCTTACTTTTACTCAATTTGCTTCAAACTTCATCAGAATAATGACAAAACACGGCCCATGTAAAACTGTTGAGGGGATATTGATATCTAATATAGTATTGCCATGGCAACATATCAAACTGGAATATTTTTCCGTATAATATATTCTGATTTTGAGGCAGATAACATGCTTAGAATTTCATGAAAACTCAGAACACATATCAGTATTAATGATAGCTTGACACTGGCAAAAGGTCATAAAAGGGCGTGGAGGAGGCACTCTATAGCGCCACCTTTTGTCAAAAGTGGGGGGCTTAGTTTTAGCTACAGACACCAAACTCGGTACATATATTGTTCTTATCAAGACGGACAACTTTCTAATTTACAGTCATTAGCTACGACCAACAGGAAGTCGGCTATTTTGATTTAAATATGGATTTTTGGCTCTGTGTGAGGAATGTATGTGTGCTGAGACTTTCATTGTCTTAGAGAAAATGCGCCTCTACAGGAGCAATTCCCGGGACTGAGAGGGAGGAGTCTCGCTTAGTTTCATTTTTAAATCGGTTAAAAAATACAACTAAATAAATCAATTTAATTCACACTGACAAGCTAAACCAACATATCTTATTATTAGCGGGTCATGGCTTATTAATAATTGATGTCTGGCGACAGAGAACAGAGAGATAGACGAGAGATATGTCACCGCTCCGAACAGCGCGTGCAGTCTCAACGAGCTCACAACAAACGAGTTTATTCTTGTTTAAGACCTTTTAAAAATAAAATATTACGGCGATTGCACACAATCCGCCAATTAGAACACACCAAGAGCTAAATTCAGATGTTTGTGAGTGCTGAAATGAAATATTTGCTGCAGCCTGTCTGACAGCGCGAGACTTCTGAACACTTGAAGGGAAAAAAAGTCTACTTACAGAAACTACAGCCTTTTATATTAAAACACAGCGGCGAATTAACACAAAACAATTAGAAGAACATATTATAGAGATGAAAATGAGTGTTTATGAGTGCTTGTGAGATTTTCTTTATCTAAGGGCTGAACATCACATCGATTGCTCCGCGCTCCAGAACACAGTGATGGTTTTTTCGGCGAGAACGGACAAATAAATACACATTTAATTCACACTGACAAGCTGAACCAACATATGTTTATTATTACCGGCTCAGATCTCATTAATAATTGATGTGCTGGCCAGAACAGTGAGAAAGACCAGAGAGAAAGCAACACCGCTGCATCAGCGCGCGTGCAGTCTCACGAGCTCACAATAAAAGCATTTTTATATAGTTTTAAGAGCTTTTTTAAAATAAAATATTACCGTGAATGCACACAATCCACCCATTAGAACACAACAAGAGCTAAATTCAGGTATTTGTGAGCTCTTTGATTGTGAAAATTGAAAGACTATTTGACAGCGCTAGACTGTCTAAGGGCAGAATAACATCGATCTCTCGAGCTCCAGAGGACGCTGATTCTGGCAAGAACGAACAAATCAAGAACAAGGTTATTTCAAAATACATAATAGCTTGGCGAATATAAACGAAAACAGTCACGTGAACATAAACAGTTGAGAAATAAATCTAAAGTGTATCATGATACTGGATTTGAATATTAAAGTGACTGCATTTACCAGCTGCTTTCTGTCTTTAATTTTAATCTATAAAAACAGAAAATCATTCGTCTTGGCTGTTTTTTTTTTGTATGTATTCATGTATTTATTATTATTATTATTATTATTATTTTTTTTTTTTTTTTTGCTCTAACAAGAATTAATCTATATTTAATTAAATTAAATTTTTTCTGCATCTAAACACCTATAAACCTAAAACATGCTCTATTAAACTATTGTTAGCAATTTCTTTATCGTCCAGTTTAACTGGTATACACACTTTTATTTTCATAATAAATTTGTTTTTTTTTTAGATAATAGACAGTTACAGTGGTCTATAATAAATTTTAACAGGTTTTGTTCAAGCTGCTTAAAATGTTTGAAGTAGGCTCATTTTTTTTAAATGTAACAAACAAAAAAAAAACAAAAAAAAAAAAAAACAAACAAACAAACAAACAAAAAAAAAAAAAAAACTGGGAAACAGCCATATTTACGAAAAGGTGCTTAACCTATAGAAAAATAAAACTATGAATTAAATTAGTGTTTTAATTTTTAGTAATGACCATTTTTGTTGTCATAAAAACCTTCTTCTTTACAATGCAGAATAACGATTGCCAATAGTAAATATTATGAAAACAATAACTGTTGTATTTCTCATCATTATATAGTTTATGTATTATAATTGTAAAAACAAAACAAATTTAGCAACTCACATAGTAATCATTCAACACTGCTTAAAAATGTAAGTTGAAAATTAAACTCATGGTTAAGCATGAAATAAGATACAGAATCAGTAAATTCGATTTTAATGTGGGTATATTATCAGTAAACTAATCATTAAATATTTATAATCAATCAAAAAATATTGCCCCCTTTCATAATGTTGTTCAAAAAATGAAGGGCACAATGCTAATGTTGTCCACTCGATGGCGCCAACAGGATAGCAAATACTTCAAGATTTGTTCAAAGACTTGAAAATGTATCATTTATGTAAAATAAATCAAAAATGCATATACATTCATTCTTTTTTCATAAACTTTAATAAAGCCCAATATAGTAATTATGCAAAATCTATCATCTCTGAAATACCATTACGTTTTTATCTTATTTTAATAGTATTGACAACATATTTCTCAAGTTATCACGCATTACTGAAAAAGTGAAGAAGGGACACTATATTTTGTTATCTATTTTCATGTTGTGCGTATAATAATTTACTTGAAAAGAGACACGTCCATTGTTTAACTGCATCATCTACACAAAACATTGTGCTTGGACCCCTTATGATCACCTTGACTTAAACCACATTGTTTCAGTTACCTTCTGTGTCTTTGGCCACAACGCTTCAGTGACAGGAATGTGAAATAGCAAACAGGGGAACAAATAAAAGGCATGACTTTATTTGCATCCAGCTAGCCAACTCTATTACAGGTGTTCCACAGCCAAGACTCTTATTAGAATAGAAAATAGCAAGGGTTCGAATAAATAGTTTATTAATCATTTAATTTCACTTTCTTAATGAATATTGTTCTGTGTATGTGATTTCAAAGTCTTGATGCTTCGGATTAACCCGTTAATTGCCGTATCCCTTAAAATGCCAGAGGATTACTGTAAATGCATGTGCCCGCTGGGCACAGTTTACCTGATGCCACCGGGGTGGCGTTTGCGCTGATGGCTTGAGCCCGCCATATTTGTATAACAAATTACTATAAAAAATTGAATTTGATCTTTCAAGCTCTATCATTGCACTCAGCAGGTGTTCCCCAGGAAGCAATTCCTGGGGAATTACGTATGAGGTCAGCTTTGCATTGCACAGAAGTGACGCACACGGAAACGCAGCGGAGAGATCAAAACAAAACAACGGTCACTAATTAGAAGAACAAAATGAGGATTTGTAAAGAAGAATGTTGGAGGATTTCGATACAAGCCAAGAGGAGACTGATTTTCCTTTGCTAAAGTAAAGAAACTTTGCTTCTTTTGATCCTGTAAACAAACGTTGGTTTTCACGAGACTCACCGGCTCATGCGCAAAGCTGACCCCATACGTCATGCTCCCAGAACTGCTTAGTTTACAACAATGAGCGCAAGCTATATTAAAGTAATTATTATGTTTTTAATATAGATATTTTCTTACAAAAATGCATCGATTCGCTAGAGGAGGCCTTTGTTCTCCCCCTGGAGCCGTGTGAGACTTTTTTTTTTTTTTATGGAAGGGCGCTTTTTATTTCACTTCTTTTGGACTGAAGTCAAGACAAGTCTTCCACATGTACAGAACAGACATACAGAGAATTGAAATTGTGTTACTCTCAGACCCTTGGTGCATACAGGTAACACTAACAGTAGAACATTAAATAAAGATAATAACATATAAAGTACAAATAGGTCATGTAAAAAGAAGGTAAGAGGTATATTAAGCAGCACAACTTCGGCAATGCAACAATGATAGCGCATGAAAGAGCAAAGATAATTTTTAATATAACTCCGACTGGATTCCTCTGAAAGAAGAAAGTCATATACACCTGGGATGCCTTGGGGGTGAGTAAAACACAGCCTTATTTTCATTTTTGCGTGAACTAAGCCTTTAAGGCTTCAGTCGGTTCATCTGTCGTCTACAGGAACATTTGAATCAGAAGTTGTTTTTTGTTACGGTGAAAGTTTCGAGGATAAACAAACAGACACACTTTGTTTATTCAAGCCCAAATTAGAAAGAAAGTTGATTGAGAACACATGTCCTGACGGAAGTCTTCATAGCATGCTAGAGGAGCGTCTACGACTTTATGATCAGTGATATATCATCTTATTTTACAGACTGAGCATATGAAGACTATGAATGCAGTTTACTCTGTTGTGAGTTACTTTTGTGGTCTTTATTTCTGCTGGTCAAACATAACCATAATTGACCAATCATGCTAACATTTTGGTACAAGAAAGTTAAGCTCAGTGGCATGCTGTTGATGACCACAAACTGTAATTTTAACTTCAGTCCCCGAGTTTGTAAAAACAAAATGTTTTGTTGAAGTTGACTAAATCTGTTCTGGGTGGTTGTGGGTCACAGACGTTATTCCTGTGGGTGGATATTTCTCTATGTAAACAGCTTCCTTCTTCTTTTCTGGTATGTTTGTGCAGGTTATGTGAAAGTTACAGGGTTTACAAGTCATGACAGGCCTTGCCAGATAAGATGTAACTTTGCATATATTTATGTCTTATGGCTTAACCTTGTGTATATTTTAAAGTTTATTTTTTGCAATCTCTTGCCTCATAGATCTCTGCTTTAATTTATAAATGCTGAAAATGATAATGATTCTTAAGGAAATTGACAGCACTGTAATTGCAGGATTAGAAAGTGTAATGTCTTTGAACTCACTAGTGATCCAGCATAAAGGATTTTTATGTCCTGCTAGTAGAGCTCTAGGTAATCTGTTTTATTGGTAACACTTTACAATAAGGTTCATTAGTTAACATTAGTTTTACACTTAATTAAAAATGAACTAAGAATGAACAATAATTGTACAGCATTTATTAATCTTAGTTCATGTTAATTTCAACATTTACTAATGCATTATTAAAATCAAAAGTTGTGCTTGTTAACATTAGTTAATACACTGTGAATTAACATGAACTAACAATGAACGACTGTATTTTCATTAACTAACATTAACAAAGATTAATAAATACTGTAACGTCTGCATTGCTCATTGTTCATTCATGTTAGTTAATACATTATCTAATGGATCCTTATTGTAAAGTGTTACCGTTGTATTTCCCCCCAAATTCTGTTTTATTTTTTCCCAAATTCAATTTTTTTTTTCATTCAAATTTTTTGGGGTATTTATCTGTTTTAATTGTTTGATAACATTTTAATAATAAGAAATTATATCTAAGTAAATTCATGAAACTTTAAAACTTTATATTAATTTATTAAAATTGTATTAGGTCTCTATTTTCCGAAAGATGCTTTTGGTCATTTAAGGTAGTTGTTATCACGCTGATATATGTTCAATTGTTAGTTTTTGTGATGCGTTTGATTTTTAGCTAGTAATTTGATGCTATAAAAATGGGGCATGTCATTATGGTTGATGGGGCCTGCGGGAGTTTGGTCCGGGGGTTTGATACAGCAGCTCCACCTCATGACACTACTGCGCAGACTTTGCCTTCAAATGAATCTCTACTGTGCAGACTCTGGCTCCAAATGACATCATTTACTCGAGATGGCAGCAGCCATATTGAGATGCTTTGGCTTCACTTTTCTATAGTGGAAGGAAGTGGAGACGTGTCGTAGGGATGCACAATTAATCGAAATTAAATCAAAAATCTGCGATTATCATGCATATCTTTCAGTGAAGCACGGTTCAGTGATCAGCAGTAAATCTCCATACGAAATCCAGAGGGCGCTCTTGCTCTGAAACTCCATATACACCTCGCAGAAGAAATCCAGGAAATCCCTATAGCAGTTGCTGAATAAACAGAAGATTTAACTGCTTTCATTGATTCATCTTGACTAATAAACACACGACTACGACAATATTTGGTTTATCTGAGTTTGTCTTATTATAATTTTTATTATAATAAATTATATAATAATGCAATGCAAATCTACATAACCTTTATCACTGCTTAGAATACTATGAAATATGTTGTGTGCCTTATTCTGTGTAAGAAGCCACATCATCACACAGAAGGATTTATTTCAAACACTCGTCCGACATTATGAAGTGAGTTTGGAGTAAAAACATGTTATTAAAAGTGGTATTTTCACATGCTTTCAGATGGAGCAGCATTTACTACACTATTTTTTTTCACTGACAAGCTATGCAAACAGCTTTCATAATCACAGAACGATTTCTACATTATTGCGCTATTATATCATCTGTGATTATGAACGAGATTTTGCGTAGCTTGTCAGTGAAATATGGATCTGTGTAGTAAATGCTGCTCCATCTGAAAGCATGTGATGGAGATTTACTACTGATTACAGTCTATGGTTGTAACAGTGTGTATGAATGAGGTCATTCAAGTTCACAGTGACCTACAGTAGATACATCGGGGCCAAAACTAAATATAGGACACACAGAACATCAACAAACAAGAGCATTTTCTATCTGCGGCTTGTTCCTGCTGTTTTTGGAGACATGCAGGCTAAACTAAACTGAGCCTCTTAGACAAAAAGAAAAGTTCTGATTTAGGTTAATGTTGATAATGGTGTAGGAAATGTGGGCCAAACTCTTTTAAACAGGGTTTTGTCACGTGTTTACACTGTGTTTTACTAACACCAACCCAATATCACCTGGAAAAAACTGACTCGTTAATGGAGAGACCACAAAGTTTCTACATATAACTTCTAAATTGTGCTACTATATATATATATATATATATATATATATATATATATATATATATATATATATATATATATATATATATATATAGCCCCTAAAATGAGCTATTGTGGTATTCTTCATGCCCAAAAAATTAATGGCATTTGACAGCATGGCAGTGCATTGGGCTGTGCTTGTTAATGGGGGTAAAAACATCTTTCTTTACATGCATTTGTAAATGTGCCTTTTAATCTATACTGGAATGATTTTAAAAGTCTGACCGCTAGAACTGCAGGAAATTGCTTTTCAATGCATTCTCTGGCATTGCTAGTTTTGTGCTCTTTTACTGGCTAATTTTAAAAGAGTAGCACAGAAGAAGACGAGAGTGGAGAAAATCCTGAAAACAATCCATGAGGGAGGACTTAGACAATGGTGAATAGTACAGAGGTGTCAGAGAATTGAACAGTGAAACTGGAGCAGTGTTTGAGAGAGGGTTTCTTTGGAATATGAGTCATGTTTGATACATTTGTAGTTTTGGTCACTCTGCTGGCATTGTATGGAAAAGAGCAGCTGGGAGATTATGCAACAATCAAAATTTCTGCAAAATGAATTTTCCGTTTTGGGCAAAATCTTTTAGGAGGTATGAAATCATTCATCGAAACAGTGAAATGTAATTAGCGCTTCACTGATGGCACTTTTTGATTGTGCCAGTGTCTGTTTCGTACACACAATGTGGATCAGCTACAACGGGCAAACCTGTGCTAGTGCTGGATTAACATTAATCATTAAAGGGATACTCCACCCCAGAATGTTGTTCTTAACCCGTATAAGCTCTGTTCGTCTTCGGAACACAATTTAAGATATTTTGGATGAAAACCTGGAGGCTTGAGACTGTCCCATAGACTGCCAAGTAAATAACAGTGTCAAGGTCCATAAAAGGTATGAATGTCATCGTCAGAATGACTTTATTCAATAATTCATTTGTCAACGGTCTCCTCTGGTCCTCTGTGTCTCTCTCCATATCACGCGTATGGGCTGTTTCTACGTGTTTCGTTAAATTCATTGTGGTGCATCACTGTTCAAATTCACTTAAAGGCGCAACACAACTTCATTCTGTAGTTCTTCATTCTGCACTTTAATGTTAGTTTCAGTGTTTCGTTAAATTCATTCTGATGCATCACTGTTCAAAATTTCTTATTTTGTGTGTCATACAAGTAGGCATGCACCGCTAATTATTTTCATGGTAAGTTTGTTAACCAATAAATGGCAGATATTAAAATTCTATACTATTTTGTCTAAATAAATGAGTGTGAATTTGGGCATTACATCATTATTACGTACAGTATGGAATTAGAAATTGATTTTGATATTTGCTAAAGGTTACATTTAACAGTTATCAAATTAATGTTTTTTGATTTTTATTTTATTTTTAAGATTAACTTTAAGTGAATGTTATGTGAAAGTAAAAATAAAATGTAAAAATAGTAGAAATGAGTTAAAAAATAAAATAAAATCCCAAATCGACTGATGCAGTAAATGTAAAAAAAAATTGTTGGCAGAGATATGATATGGTTCTGATAAATTGCATTTTGTTTTGATGATCTTTGCCCTCTAATTAATAGATACTTGACATATCTGAAACAAAAGACAATATCTCTGTAGCTGTTGAGAATTTCATTTTCAAGCTCAGTGTAAATCTTCCAAGACATTGGTGTTCATACAGTCTGAACCCTCCTCCTTCGTCCCAATTCTAAGTGTTATTGTTATTTTTGGAGTGACAGGCGACCCAAAATAAACTAATTTCAGTAGAATTTAGATTGTCATTGTTTCGCACGCAAAGTGTTAGTTTTCATGTCTTTATATAACGCATGTGCCCTTAAATGAGTTAGTTCTCCTGATGTTTCATAAGTGAATGACTTAAATAACAGTGCTTTCTACAGCATAAGGGATATTAAATCCTTCTAGAAGGTTCTGCCGTGTGTTTCTTCTGTTTCTCTGTCTGTCTGCAGCGGCAGCCAACCGCAAGGAACCGTTTGCACATCTGGCTGGTTGAGGCAGTGGAGCCCAGGGGCTTCTGGGAACTCTGTAATGAGAGAATGCCTGGCCGTCCACACACACACACACACGCAGCTTACCCACAGCTGTTTGTTCTCACCGCGTGCCACAGCCACCACGAGCAGGCCTGAGAATCACTGAACTCGCATCTCAGGAGCAGAGATAAATTTCCCCTCGCTGCGAGATTATTACATCAGTGATCGTTTGATATGCTGTTTATTTGTGCCAAAAATCTGTGCTCCTCTCTGTGCTGTGACTCTTACATAAGGACAGCAGTGGATTATGCTAAGTAGCATTTGGTTGAGTCCCGGGACAGAGGGCCGGTCCTGCTGAGATTATTTTTGGCCTTCGGGGAGCACGAGCAGGACTGTGTGCTGCCTTTTTCATCTGGGGGAACATAAATAATAGAATGCCACTAGATGTTGAGTTCTTCATATGCTGGCTGAGTTTAAAGCGTCAGTCACAGTAGCGCGGCTTCACTTCCTTTGTGTGCAATCACTCTGGATAACGTGCTGCTTTTGTCTGCGCAGCGGAGAGGAGCCTGAGGTGGTGCCATTATCAGCAGCGATTCTCAGAAACATACAATAAACGTTATTCAGAGATGGCATTTATTTATTTATTTTGAAGGGAGACAGCAGCTGTCAGGCCACTCTTTGATACAGCAGTGTCTCTGTGTTTCCAGTAAAAGTGCCAACCTCTCCAAAACACTGGGGCATAGCAGTCATTTTAACATCAGTGTCTGACCCCTCCCCCAGCTCTGTTCATGCTGAGCATAAAGTCAATTTGGTTGGGCCTGCAAAATTTGCTAAATAATAATGGCTATTATTTAGCAAATTTTGCAGGCCCAACCAAATTGACTTTATGCACATGTGGAAATTTACCACATGTGCAGAGGGATGCCTTTTCAATAAAAAAAAATATATTTTATTGTTTATACATTTTTTTTTATTTATTAATTTATGTATTTTAATATGTAAATTGTGTAATTTCTGAGCCACTAGCGGAAGCACACACAAGTTGTAATATACAGTTACACAGAAAAGTTTTTTCATGCTAAAATTATGTTAGTACTGATAAATGTCTTGTGACTATACTATTGAAAATTTGTTTAATTGGCCCCCATTCACTGCTGTTTTTATTGGTGCCTCATTGTAACCTACATTTTTGGTCCATCAGACATAACAAAGAATTAAAAAGAAAAGGTTATTGCTGTGAATGGATCTTTAATCTGCATCTCCAGACTTTTTTACAACATCAGACTTGATGAGGTTTTTCTGCTCGAGACAAACCTTCCCCCCATTGTTTATCCAGTCTTCATTTATTGAGCTGTAATGGGCAGAACCTGGCTGATTCTGGTCTCGTTTTGTGCTGGTTACCGCTGCTCTGTGTTCTTCTGCCAAGTGTAGCCTACACTGGTGCCACTGGATGACTGCTGTAAAATGTAGTTGATGTTGTGTGGTCCAGCGTGTGTGGTACGTTTGAAGGATGCTGTAAAAGAAGACAAGAGGGCTGAGGGTGGAGCGGATGCCGTATGAGCTCTTTGTGACATACAGGTGGATTTTAACGGAAAGTCTGACACACATTTTCCTGCTGGGATTTCTTAACAGGCACAAGCACAGCTGACATTTCAGATTCACCTTTGGTGCTTTGTGTTGTTTGTTCTTTTGGTTTCCATTATAAAGAATGGATTGGTTTCTTTAAAGGGCCTTTGTTTTAGAAGACATTTTATTCAGTGTTCTGTAAACCACTGAAAATCAAAATAGTATTAAAAGGTCTTAATTCCTGGATTCTTCCGTCTTGCGGCCTGTAATGTCTTTCTGTTTTACCCAACCTCAGTGATCTTATTACATAGAAAACTTTTCCAGCCTTAAAGGAATATTCAGAGTTTAATACAGTTTAAGTTCAGTCAACAGCATTTGTTGCATAATGTTGATTACCACCAAAAAAAAAAAAAGAAATCAGGGTTAGGATGAGGCACGTATAATGGAAGTAAATAAGACAAATTTTTCAGGGATTTAATTGTGAAGTTTATAATGTTAATTTTTCAAAAAAATTGTTAATTATTTTACCTGTAAAATGTTCTTTCCAATTTTATGGTCAATTTTATCGCAATATTGCGTTCATTATCGCAGATGAATCGCCTTCGATAATGAATGCGATATTGCGTAGCTTGTCAGTGATCTACGGTTCTGTCTATTAAATGCCGCTCTATTTGAAAGCAGGTGATGACGATTTAGCGGTAATCAGGAAACCGGCTTTACTGATGAAATGCACGTGACAATCACATGCGATACATCGCCCATCCCTACTTGTTTCTTAATTTTTACAATAAGGAACCGTTTTTTAGTAAGTTCAGCCTGCTGAGAACTTGCTTTGGCTCCTAAGTGACCTTGCTGCTCTTATTGTTAGAATATTGAATATAAGTTATACAATACATCTCTCCCCAAATCAGAAAGCTACTCTGAACAAATGAATCTTGTGTGTTGTCCTGTGTCTCGCTTTTCAGCCTGCTGTTGAAGGGAGGAAGGAAGTGGCGTTCACCAGGATTCTGGAGGCTATAGTTGTTTATAGCCTGGAGCAGAAGTTTGTGGCCTCTGGATTCAGCCCAGTGCTGTGCGGTTGGACTGAGATTTGAGGCCGCAGCCCTGTTCAGGGTGTGTGTACCCGGAGAGGTGCATTCTGGGTGACGGTGGTTCTGAAATCTAACTCGAGGCGCCTTGCTGAACAAGAGTAGCTGGTTTTGGCAAAGCTTATTCCTGTTCTTCGCTAATAAGGGCTGCTCTCTGGGACGAGACCAGACATGTGGAGCACATGAGCTGTTTATCCTATCACAGCGCCGCTCTTCAAGGGATCTACTCACTTTGATTCAGAGTTTTAAAATCATGTGTGTGCTTGTTTATCTGGGATTACGACTACACCATTTGAAAAGCAAATGTGTCAGTTTTGAATCTACCTGACGTTTCTCTTAAACTGAGAACGTAATCGGATCCGTCTAACAGCTGTCTGTATAAAGCGACTGTTAGATGCGTGACTAAAATGTTATTTAATTACAGACACAAAGACGCCGTTTTTTTTTTTTAATTCTTTCAAGTTAACAACTCCTAATAACACATGTATCATTAGTGCTTTTCCTCCCTGAATTCACGAACTTCTCCAGCCTGATGTGAATTCTTAACATTCTCATTTGCAGACTTGCTGTCTGGGCCATTTCAGACTATTTGTGGTAACAAGACGCAGTCTTCTTTTGTTTTTCTCGCTCTCTTCTGTCGCAGTCTTCTCTGCCCATATCTTGTTTTCTTAGAGCCATTTCTCACTTATTCAAGACACAGTAGTCTGAACTGTGCAGCTGATCTTTATAATACTGTGTACTAGAGCAGGGTTGATTTTTGGAATTGTCGTTTGTTTTTATCTTTTTAAAAAATATCCTTTAAATTTGAGTATTTCGTCATGAAAGTCAGATTCATTATAATCAGATGTACTAAAAGGCATCTAATTTTAACGGAAATAACATTTTATATATATACATTTTAACTGTATCAACATTTAACAGATGCAACATGTGAAAAAAAACTACTAATAGCACACTATTGTAATTCAGTATTGTGAGTTATTCATGTTTAGTTATGTCATATTATTAAATATGAATTTATTCTCATTATTCCAAGCATATGACATATTATTTACAGCAGACAATCATCCCGGGTTTCTTAGAACTCCCAGAACTCCATTGTGAATAAATCGACATCTGAATCCATTAGTTTTATCACTGAGGTGCCATGTAAATTTATTTTAGTAGACGTCCACATGAGAAACAGTTACCATCCGAATTAGGCTAATGTCCAATTTTATTTTATTTTTTTGTCAACCGAAACATCATGATGCTCATTTTCATCTTTGTGGACAAAATTAAAATTAAAAACCTTTATAAATGAGCATTTTATCAGTAATTTTGTCTACATTTAGCCTATATTAAGAACTGTCTGGCTGATTTCCGTGGCTTCTCATACATTTCCCCCCACTGACAGTAGGGAAGAGTCTTCTTTGTAATTAAGTCCTAAATTAGCTCAGTGGTCTACAGCTCTCATGACCTCAGCATATTGCTGGCTTTGAGTTTTCTCTAATTTATTAGAGAGAAATTGAGGTGATGATTGCAGCTGTGATTAAATGGTTAGGGAGTCGGACCTGTAACCCGAAGGTTGTGGGTTCGATTCTCAGTACCGACAGGAATTGTAGGTGGGGGAGTGAATGTACAGCGCTCTCTTCCACCCTCAATACCACAACTGAGGTGCCCTTGAGCAAGGCACTGAACCCCCAAATTCTCCCTGCCTGCTGCTCTGGGTGTGTGTGTGTGTATATTCACTACTTACAACTGTGTGTGTGCACTTGGATGGGATAAATGCAGAGCACAAATTCAGAGTATGGGTTACCATACTTGGCTTCACGCCACTTTAGATTGGAAATCAAGGGTTTGTGTGGCACAGTGGTTAAAGATCTGAAATAAAAGTTTCTAGGTCTGTGCCCCACCAGGAAAATCCATGAGTCATTACCTTCACAAAGTTCTTAACCTCAGGTAGGTGACTGTCCTGGTAACAATTTAGCGTCTGCTAAAAGACTACTCACTAAGTCAAATCAGAAGGTCACAGTAAACAACCTTTGACTAGAGAACAGTCCAGCCCAGCCCAGATCCGACTGGGGTTCCACATGGAAAAACAAAGATGGGGACCCAATAAGGTGTTCCCGGCAAACCTGTTTTGTCTGACTGATACCCACTTTGATGCTGTACCTGCAACCTTCTGGTTACCAGCAAAGTTCTTTAACGTCTGTGCCACATCACCCTCTGATTTCCACTGCATCATCTCCATTTCTGTGTAATAAATTAGCTTGATCTCGTAGCCAGCGGTACACATGACGTCATGAGAATTGGAGGAGTGACCCTGCCTCCCAGCTTATTTAGGTGGACTTAATTACAAAGAAGACTCTACACCCCCACAGTTACACAGACACACCCAGCCAGCGAGAGGGTTGTTTATGGATCATTGACAGACCATTCATGCTCTTGCCTCATATGGTTTTTAGGAGGCTGGGGGCCAAATGTATATTAATTGCTGACTGCACTGTCTGGATACGCATCCCACCCATCGCAGTTGCCTCAGATCCCCCGGCCCTCCGTCACCCTCACCCTCCCTCCACCATTCCTGCATGCATGGGATGAGATGGCTGGAATACTCCCCATCTTCTGTCATGAGTCTGAGTGAGTTCACAGAAGTTCACATGGACTGTACTGTCATCCATGTTTGCAAATGTTTTCCTCTGCTTTTAAAGGATTAGTTTACCTAAAAAAGGTCTGTTGTCATTTACTCACACTTATGTGCTTCCAAAACCCTCTGACTTTATTTCCTGAAACACAAAAGGAGAATAGGACGCAATAGGACATGAAAAGTACCATAGAAGAGTCATAAAGCTTATGTCATATGATACTATTTGTGTGACAAGCAGATCTAAATTAAGTTGTAAAACTCTAATGATTTTCCTCTCCAGTTTAGGGTATTAGTCAATCGATAGGATCAAATCAGTGACTTGAACTGATTCATTCAACAGATTGGTATTTGTGTTTATAATCATAAACACAGCAATGAAATCGGTAAAAGAATCGTCACTGTATTTACAGCAAAATTCTATGCACATTTACAAAAATAAAACCCAGGTCATTTACATATTCTTAGAGATCTTAAAGGAAAATGCTACAAAACGGCTTGCTCTGAAAAGAGACATACATACAGTAGCAAATAATATAATTCTAAAGGGCAGAGATAGGGTGGAAAAACTGTTGTGTAAAACTTTTCTCAGTAAGACACCTTGACTAAAGTCCTGTTCACACAAATGCTGAAAGTTCAGTGCAAAACTTTTGTGCGATTAACGTTTTTATTTGATTGAACGGATGTTATTCTGTATGCTCAAACCGACACAGACCTCTGAGGCTCTGTTTACACTAGTGCGTTTTCATTTTCAAACGGCATTTTAAAATGAAAACGATCATCGTCTACACTGGCGTTTTAACTGCGTTTCAGAAACGTTCTTCGTCCACACTTCACAACCGAAAACGCATGTAACATGACCATTCATGCAGGTACAACAAAGTGCATGATGTCATTGTTAACACGGTCGTCAAGGATACGCAGAGCGAATGTGGGCATGTGTGTTTTCAAAAGTCTCCATTTTCGAGGATCGAAATCGCGGGGTATTGTAAACAACAGGTGTAACTGTAGCAAAAGTTATGCGCTTTAAAACAGCGACAGCTTCATTGCAGATAAAACACCGGATTTTCATTCACAAAACTAGGTAGGATGAATGCAGTTGTCTTTCTGTTCTTCTTTGTATGCCCTATTTTCGCTGTCAGCGTTCCTCTTTAGACTCTCTCACCAGCTAGCTTAAATGTAAACATCATTCTGCACACAACGCAATAGCGTACCTCCAGCATGCAAACAATTTAAAAAATGTAGTTTAGCACATAAGGATGCCAAGGAATAAGTGTAAAAGTAGGCTTCGTTTAATAATGATTACAATAAGTTAGGCTCCACTGTGTAACAAGCAAATTAAAATTATTCACAATATGGAAAGAGGAAATAAAACATAGTTTGTTAAGAGGATGACTCAAACATGCCATTAATGGGCTTATTCAAGTCCTCTTTTATTTTTTTAGTTAATTTTATCCATTTCGCATCTCCCACATGTGTGTGTTTTAGCAAGGCAGTCTGTGTTGCAAGTTGGTGAATAAAGATACTTGCCAGGTTATGTGTCACTACTCTGCTTTATTAATTTATCCAGTGTAAAACCCAGACACCGCCACACAAATGTGGCTTTTTGTAAATGACTGTCCTACTACACTACAGGATTTAACACAGAGTAACAGCTCACTACTAGTTACAAAAGACTTTGTAACAGTCTGTCACAGGCAATTCTAGTTTCATTTTTCATCAGTTAATTGTTTTAATTATCCTTTGACTACGTTCTGGCCCGCCATCTAGTGGTGTTGTTTTTTTTGGCCCGATGCCAAACTTACTTGCCGACCTTTGCCATATACCCTATTATCTGAGTTGATCTTATTTTCCATCAAATGGTTAACATTTACAACACTGACGGCAATAAAAGCTACAGACGGGATGAATGAAAAATGCTTCTTTTCTGTAAGCGCCACCTATTATCAGAGAGGGAAATTGCATTTTCATTTAGACATTTTTTTATTATTATTATTAGTCAAACAGAATGTGAAAATCATGCCAGGAAAACTTGAAAGTGTTTGTAATGTGTTGGTGCGAACAGGCTTTAACAGGTTAATGTTACAAGAATGTAGACTGGCCCCTCTAAGTTTTCACTTGTAATTTGCTCTCATTATATTGTTAACATTAAGTGTATCAAAAAGTAAACATATTTGACCACTGATAGATTGACTGCAGCCTTTAGCTGTCACACGAGAGCCAAAGTTGTCTCATGAGACGACTTAATCAGTCATCTTTCACGTATATGAATGCATACAAACATATGACAGCTTAAAGAAAGCATTTTAAACTAGCTTTGTGTGCATGTGTCATGCTTCACAGGCAGTGGCCATCATGTGAGCAAACGAGGGAAATGAATCTGCACTCTTTGTTTTGTGTTTGTTTGTTTTTGTGTGTGTGTGTGTGTGTGTGTGTGTGTAGGGGGGATGGGGAATGCCTCCTTAAATCCTTTCATCTGCAGTGGTTGAACAGGCCACATTCCTCATTCCTTTCCTGCCTCTTTCATTGCAGTCTATTGCTTAAGCCATCCTACAAGATGTAATTCTGAAATCATACTAGCCTTATTAGTGGTTTGCCGGTGGATTTCTGTAAGCCAATTTGGCTTTAGCTTGCTAAAAGAGGGGTGTGGGGGAGGACGTATTGTGGACGTTCAATTAAAGAAACAGTTAGACTCTGTGAATGGCGGGACACCAGTGGAAGCCACGTATATAGGTCAGAGACCTTTAAAACAATAAGCTCCCCCTCACTGTGAGGGCCACCTGACAAATAATGGCACTGGAGCAGAGGCCTTATCTCAATGGTTGCAGAGAGACTGGTGAGCTGTCATTTACATTGATCTGATTGGCACGGTCCCAGTTCCAATCTCAGCTGCTGACAGCCAAAAGTGACAAGGGAGGGAAATGTACTGGCCTGCATCCCATAATTACATGTACCACAGTTTGGCATCTGTAAGGTTTCTTAATTGTTTTTTAGAAGCCTTTTATGCTCACCAAGGCTGCATTTATTTGATCAACGATAAAGTGAAAAGCAGCAATATTGTGAAATATTAGAAATCTTGTGCAACATTACAAATGTCTTTACTGGCATTTTTGATCAATGGACTCTATAAAACTCTACAATTTCAGGCAAGAAACAAGAGTGAGTGACTTTTTTGCATATGACGAGGCATCGATACTTATTTCCTGATTCAATCGGAGTCTGATTTACTAGAGATTCTGATTCAATATTGCTACATTTAGGAATATTTCAGTTTCAATTTTTACAGTTCTTAAAAGGGGTCATATGATGTTGCTAAAAAGAACATTGTGTATTTGGTGTAATGAAATGTGTTTATGCGGTAGTCCACCTAATGATTTTGATTTAGTCTGTAACTCTTTGTTAGATAAAATATTCAGTTGACTAGCTTTTAGGCCAAAACAGATCCATCTCTGAGTAGAAATCTGTGGGCCACCTGCAGATCTCTGCTGTCGTGCATTTCAGGAGTTCAGCTGTGAATGTGGGAGAAGCCAGTTAAACCAGATGCTGTTCCTGCGGAGGAATTGGCAGCTTGAAGCATTTGATAGGACCTTTGGCTGAACTTGCTGTAGCAAGACTGTGACCATGAGGTGTCTTTACGTTTTTATGATATATTTCTTAGTTCATTCATAATTTGTTGCTTTTTTACAAAATACTAGATAAAGAAAGTTTACTCTGCCTTTCTAAAGATCAGTATCTTGCTCTTAATGCATGTAGACCTCATCTGTGTGTGTGTGTGTGTGATGGTGAGTGAGTGAGTGTGTGTTACGTGCTAGACGTGTCGACACGTGAGGGTCATCACAGCAAACAGAGGTAGCAGAGCGAGGTGGAATCTGAGATCTTGACACACATTTCAGCTGGTCTCATTCAGGAAGTGGGTTGTGAAAGGGTGTGTGTTGAGTACAGGTGTGGAAGACCAGCCTCAACCTGCCCTACAGAGCACTTTCTCAATAACAGCAGGAAGAAAGACGCTCGTCCTGAAGAGGCATGTCTGATACAATCTTTATTTGAAGCATTGTCAATTTCAAAAAGGGTGATTTATTCTATTTTGATCGCTTCTGTAGACAACAGTGTTTATATCCGAACTATAAACTTTTATTCCAGTACTTCTGTGATTATTTGAATGTTTGTAACACAGAAATAACGATACAAAAGACTTTGTAAAGATGTTTCATAGAAACTGCTCTCTCTGGATCAGCGGCAGCACAAACGCAGATTTTAATGTCACAGTGTGATTCAAGGCTTTAATTGACATGAATGACATGAATCCTGTCGTTTATAAACAAGATTGCGTGGGTGATTGAATCTCTTCGCAATCTGGCTATTTATTTAAATATCCAACAATATAGGCCTACGACAGTAAACATACGACGCAACAATATATGGTCTAGCTGTGTTCTTCAAGCCAACTCTGGTATTTTCATAATAATAAAGTATATTTACAATACAATGCTAATCAACATAGCCTTTTTTTTACCGTATAGAATCAGCACATCAGCTCACAAAATGAAGTTATTTCAAAAACTCGACTGATTTTGTGGAGTAAAATCTATTATTTATATGTCTTGTTTTGTTGACCAACACTAAAAATCAAACTTCCTAATATCATAACCCCAACTTTTAATAAAAAACTTGGACGAAAAATCAAACTGCCTAATATTTTAAGAGAAACATCAAATAAAACTACTGCGATTGTATAGCCTACATTTAATTTGAAAAAATCAAACTGCCTAATATTTTGAGTACAAATTGTACACCTGCCTTAACCATTCCAACCATTCCAAAGTTCAATAATATAAACAAAATAATATAATATAAAACGTCTACATTCACTACTACCCAGTCTCTACTGTAGCTCCCATGTCCTAAATTCCCATTATGCATTGGGCTGTGACAAAACTAACATTCTCTATACTCTAATGACTGCTAGATGACATGTTAGCTGTAAGTTGCAAAGTTTCTACTAGTCAACAGAATGTCTGAAGTGGACTATCAGAATAAAGTGTTACTAACTGGGGTGAAGCATTGAACATTTTGCAGTTGTAGAGGTTCTGTATTAAAGATGTTGTTTAAGCATGATTTAATTGAAATGCATTTGTGGCCTGTATCTACCTGAACCTAAATGCATTTCCCTTGAAGTTACTTAGCTCGTCTTGGGTGCGAAGAATCTTTTAACCCTGTTTATCTGATTAGCCTAGTTTTTCTTTCCTCCACAAACAGCTTTCAAGGAACAGATTGCGGGTGTCATTTAACACCTTAATCCTCCCTCATTCCTGCACCCCTTCTAAACCCGGTTCTGTTTGGTGTCACCTGTGACAGTGAGAGATTATAGAGCAGATCTGGAACGTCTCACTTAGCAGCTTGTTTGGGGGGTTGGGATCATCTTAAATGCAGGATGAAGTCAGAGCCAGATGAGGACTCACCCGCTCATCATTGATGACTCAAACACACACCGCATGACCTTTGGGAGTGCTGCAGTAGTACAGTGTAGCAGATAGCATATCTGTGGATTAAAGGGAGTTTCAGGATATCATTGCTCCGTCCACTTGCACTGAATGTGCTTGGGTTGGATTTTAATGCATCATCCTTTTATTAGCATTGCACTGTTACTGAAATACAACGAAGTGTCACCTTACCACAGTAAAGCAGTTAAAATAGAATACTATGAACTAGATTGTATGTAAAAAGAATGGTGCCATGATGCTAGGGATTTGCAGGTCTTTACCAGGGTGTTGCTATGCAGTTTCTATGGAATTTTGACTGGTTGCATATTTGCCAAGTCAAATGCATCCCAACTCCCTAAGTATCCCTGCAAATGGCTTTGGTCCCTCTTTTAATCTAAATCTGTGGCAGTTGTTTGCTATTTTCTCATCCATCAGGCATAAATTGTGAGTTTAATCACTTAGATAAGTGATAGCTACAACAGATTGCTAACCCAGTATGAATGCCAGTAATAGCGATAGCATTTGTGTTGGCAAGCACATCTAATAATATTTAAAAAATGCATATCCACAATTACATGGACATGTCAATGGTGCATTATAAGAAAGGGCAAATCTCTCAGACAGTTGTCACTATTAATCAGCTTTATAATGACACTGAATGGCGACTGAGTTTCTGAAGCTCCAAAAAGCACATCCGTCCATCATAAAAGATCCATACGACTCCAGTGAGTTAATTAAAGCCTTATTTAAATATCCATATTTAAAACTTTATAAAATATTGTCCATGGCTTCCAGAAACTGCCACATTGATGAGAAAATCAAGTATTGATGTATGACGTAGGTGTAGTGGAAACAAAGGTGAGAATTAACGCCTCTCGTGAGTTATTTTGGCTATACTCTAGATTTGTATTAGTATCCGTCTCAAAATGTGGCTACGTCCTGCATTATCGTCGGATGGTTTGAGGGTGAGAAAATTATGGGATAATTTTCAATTTTGGATGAACTATTCTTTTAAAAGTCACACCAGCTTTGAACCTGGTACTAGGTCTAGAGACCCTAGCAAAGGCAAGTATGATTCTCATAGAGACTTAATGAGTTTTCAACCTGGGCCATCTTTTGCCTTTGTTCATCAGGGTTGAAACTGATCAGTTTCCTCTGATTCATGCATATGAAGTCATAAAGGTACCACCAACACTCACCACAGCATGAAGAGGGCAACCAGTGCATCCTGAACCATGTTCGGCTTCCTGACAGTCTTCCTTAGTTCCCCACATCGTTTCCATTTTGTCAGCTCCACACACACTTCATAACCAACTAAACATTTACTTTCAGCCTATCATTGATAATAGTCTTTATTTACTGTACATTTCTGTGGACGTTACTTACTAACAGCCTCAGTGATTATGTCGCGTAATGATAGGACATGCTTAGTTATGTGTCGGGCCTCTTGGCAGTCATGTCCTAAACTTCGCCACACTTGCAGAACATACGGGGGATGGAGAAAAAGGTTAAACACTAAGCATATGTTTTTGTGTAGAGATGCTTTATGTGTAGAGCAGTATTGAGAAGCATGTGAATTGCACAGTGGATGTACAACCTGTAGATTTGAGCTGATATCCCCTCCAGACCAGGGTAGACTTGGTGGAATGTCTAAAATAACTTTTGTAGTTTGCCTACGTATTAAAAGAAGTCCTTATGCAACATCGCAAAAAGATGGCAAGGTTTCCACCCTTCACCGCTGCCTGCTAACTTCTCCCAGATGTGTACGTCAGTGCACTGTGGGTAACACGAGTTAAAACCCATAGGGGTGTGTAGGAGCCTGCATAGAGAGCTCTGCTGAGTGTGCACCCGTGAAGGAGGGGCTTCCTCCTTTAATGTCTCTCAGGGCTACGGAGAGAAGCCAAAAGCCATCGCTCCATTCATCCAGGGAAATTTGAGTGCAGTGGTTTAAAGCAAACACAGACTGATTCTCCCAGGGACTCTACCCCTGAATCTGCACTATGGTGAACCCTCGAGTACCTGTGTCTGCTTTATATGTATATAATCAGATAATACATGCAAGTTCACATTAGAGTTCCCTTTCTTTCTCCTGGTAGTTTGGCGATGTTATAGAAATCAATGTTCTGTTTGTCAGGGGTCTATATAGTTTTCTCATTGTAAGCTGGTTGGCCTCACAGGCAAGGGATTGTCATACAGAATTGTGTTAGCACTATCTGTCACTCAATGCTAATGCACAACACTTTATTCACTCGTGACATCGGTAGATGACTCCCACCAAGAGCATTCTTCTCCAGCACAACAGTGACAGTAAGCACAAATAATAGAACCCAGACAGGAATTTGGGCAGGGTGTTTTGGAAATAGGAAAGTGGATCACATTGGCAGTTTCTCCAGAACACACAGTAGGAAATGCAGGAGAAAATGGGAAAACAAACTGTTGGTAGGCATAATGATTGGTCGTAAAACTCTTTTGAGTCCTGCTTTTATGAGTGTTTGTAAAAATCCAACAGAACTTGAAAAGGGACCCTTTCAGTGTGGAAGTTAACGAGAGGTGGGACGACATGAACAATGGCCTGAGACCTCGCCCACTCCTCTTTCCCACACCCACCCATGAGTGACTGAGGGGGACCGTACGCTGATGAATTATGCATCAAACATGTTGTGGGTCCATCTCAGTTAAGTTGTGAACAACTTCTACATTCCTAGTTGAGGCACGTTGTGCTGGAATTTAGGGTTTATTCCAACCAGGCTCACCCACCACATCTCCAGTGACCCCTGATACTGGGACTGGGTCCCTTCACACGGAGCATAGTCAGGTGAATGCGGTGCCAGGCACAACATTGAAACATTATTTTATTAATTTGAACTGAATTTATTTCTTAATGGCAGCATATAAGAAATGCTTTCTCTGGGCAGAATTGACTGTTTGTAGGCCTTGTTTGCTTTATCTGTTTAATCAACTGTTTAAATACTTCAGAACTTTTTTTATTATTATTATTGCAATACTGCTGTACTGGTATATTGTCCAACACCCTTTTACAGATGGTTTCATTTCTTCTTTTGAAAGTCATTTATAGCCCAGGATAAAGTGTAGAATCTTTATACAGAAAGCCTATTTAAAATGATAATTTGACTGTTTAAGCTACAAGGTCATCAAGGCTTCAGGATATTTACAATAAACTTGGGAAGTTTATGTGTTTTTTTGGGGGTATGCAACAAAAAGACAAATTATGGTTTGAAAATCAATGATTTTCAACAAAAAAAAAAAAAAAGAGAGAGAGAGTGTTCCTAGATTTATTATATAGACATGTCCATAACCCAAATTTCCACCATTTAGTGCCTAAACCTTTAATAAAAAGATTTTGTGGATTGTGGTTTGCAACATTTGTTTGTACCAAAGAATGTATGAAATAATGATTTGGGCACGTTGTTCATCAACTATTGACTCAACATCCCTCTCTTTTCTGAAAACTGCCAATTAATGAAACCTTCTTGGGCAATATTTTTGCCTTTCTTGAACCTGCAGACTTTGTTTTCTGTCTGGTAGTCACTGAGCCATTCACTTTACCCTAAAAAATTCTGGGAACAGTCAGCGTTAGATCACTGAGCTGAATTTGTTTTCCCATCATGCATCAGTGCAGTGAGGATTACTCTGTCAGGAATAGTTTAGCCTTGGTGACTTAGTGGCTTGCCCTTTCTCTCAGTCCCATTGGAGGTTAAAGAATCCACATTGGGTCTATGCCGATATCAGTCCAGACTGGTCACTGGGAGACAGAATGGAAAATCCAGTCTAGTTTCTACCAGGCAACCCTGGAAAAAAAATATATTCATTGCCATAACTCCAAGTCTCTGCCTCCAGACTTTAGGATCAACTTTGTATTTGTTTACTTACAAAGTACACCTTTCACCAGTCCCTAAGTTCCTACATGTACCTTTAGGTGTTCATAGTACTTCTCAGAAGAAGACAGTTGAGTCCTAATAAAGGTCAAAAGCAGAAGCACTTCTATAGGGCCTTTTGCACCGCGGGAACCTTTTCATAGTACCAGAACTAATTGTGGAACTACCCACTTTTGGGCATTTTCGCACTGCCGGAACTGGGTGTGATTTTAGTACCGGACTGCCTTTTTCGAGAACCAAATTAGCTCCTACTCCAGAGCAGGGTCTAACCAGCACAACTGGTACTACCAGTGACATACAGTAAGTATACATTGATTGGCCAGAAGCATTCGAAAACGCCCTCACCCGCCATGATTTAAAACACCTTGTAAACATACTGTAAACAGTGTGTCAACTTATGTTGCAAGTATGATGAATAGCAATAGATGGAAGGATGCTGAAGTACAGGCACATGTAGCAAAAGTAGCACTATCAGTTGTCGTTGAAGATTCTTAGTTCTCCTTTCTGTTTTTTCAATTGCTTTACGTATACGTCGACATTCCATGCCTATTGTGAAAACAGCAAGACAAAACAAAAGCACAGCTCCGATCACAGCATCCTCCAGCCTCCTGTTGTTAACGTTGTTGTTCTTTGTTTCCGTTATTGAACGCCATGCACAAATGATGTCGCTGTCGACCAGCTTACGTCACTTCCTAGTACACACTGTCGGTGCAAATGCAACCCTTTAAATAGTACTGGGAAATAGTTCACGCAAAATCGTCCCAGTACTTTAGTACTGTACATTTAGTTCTGGAACTAAAGCGGTGCGAAAAGCCCTAATGTGTTTCCTATCAAGAGACTTGCAGTTGTGACTAAAATTCCAGGACATAATAAAAGCCTGTCTGGGCTCAATCAAAATAATCAGGCTGCCAAAATGCCAAACTAAGAACAACTGCTTTGATAAGTTCGGAAGCTTTGTAAAAGCATTTTTAAAAATTGATTTGAGTAATTGAACAGAAGGTGGTTATTTTCTTGCCTGTATTTCCCTGAGAACTCATGCTGGGAAGTCGGTTAAACTTGCACTGGAAACTGTACCTTATATCCACAAAGAACAGTCCAGGTGTGGTTGCTGTCTGACTCAGCACAGAGGGGGCTGTTTGTGTTCAAAGAAAAGCCTTATTAAAACACTCTGCTCCTCAAATTATATTCTATCATTAGCCTCACAAGTAACCTCACTGTGCAGGTAAGCAGGTCCCCGTCCTTATGGGGGCATTTCAATTCTGTTTTAAGATGTGTTGTATGTGTCAGTAGGACTTGTAATTGCACTTGATCTCTTAATCTACTAGCATTTATCAGCGTACATAAGAACATGTGGATACCTTCATCTCTGCTTGAATACCTACAACAGAGACAGCTGTGTTTTTTCATTAGTTGAGGTTACATTTTTATAATGATGGCCTCAAAGGTGGCCTCGTGTTTTTTGTTAACTTGCCAGAAAAAGCATGTTAAATCATAATCCATGGAGCATCTGAGGAGTATAAACCGTCCAGCAGGTCTGATTAGATTTGCACTCTTGTCTTCATCAACGTCATATGAAGAGTACTATGGTTAAAGTTTATCTGACTGATCTGTTCTCTTGCGTTACCATGTTTCTGTACATTTCTGTACTTGAGGCTTAAGCTTCAAATGCAAAAGTATTAACAGTTGTCATTCTTGTTTACTCTTGCAGAAGAGGTTGACTACAGCAGCTTTGGCACCAGCACTCTGACCCGGAAAAAGAAGGCCGTGGTCACTCTTCGCAACGACCTGTACCGCAAACGGCCCCACATCCGCATTGGCATGCCTCAGGATTTCCGTCCCGTGTCGTCTATTATTGACGTGGACATCCTTCCTGAATCTCACCGGAGAGTTCGGCTCTACCGGCATGGCTCGGACAAGCCCCTGGGATTCTACATCCGTGATGGAACCAGTGTCCGTGTTACACCCCATGGCTTGGAAAAGGTCCCAGGTATCTTCATTTCCCGTCTGGTACCTGGAGGCCTGGCCGATAGCACGGGCCTGCTGGCCGTCAATGATGAGGTCTTGGAGGTCAATGGCATCGAGGTCACAGGAAAAACGTTGGACCAGGTGACTGACATGATGATTGCAAACAGCCACAACCTTATTGTGACTGTGAAGCCGGTGAACCAGCGCAACAATGTGGTGCGCAGCAGTCGTATCTCGGCCAGCTCTGGTCAGTCATCCGACAGCAGCGGTTCGGTGGGATACCCTTCCATCACCGCTCCCACCGGTGCCACCGCCATCTCTCATGGCTACAGCCCAGAGGACCTGGAGAGTGACGAGGAGTCGGACATTGTAATTGAGAGCAACATCAAGAGGCCATCACGACGTTCCAATGCCTCGGTAGCTTCAACTGCATCCCGGTCCCAGACGCAAGCAACCACTGTGACCCCACCCAGCCCCCCTACACGACCCCAAACAAGGCCTCCATCCACAGTGTCCACAGCGTCTTTCCACTCTCAACCGAGCTTTAATGGCATAGTGCACAATAGTTTGAGTTTCAAGTTGCAGAAGGACCTTACCCTCCAACACCACCCCTACCACAGCAGCAACCCCGCTATGCGGGAGAGCAACTGCAGCCTACACAAAATCCTCAGCAGCCTGAGGACAGACCCCCGTCACAGCCTGGCTTTACCCAGAGGAGGGGTGGAGGAGGATGGCACAGTCATCACTTTATAATACATGTACTCTCTTAAAATCCAGCCCTCCCAGAGACTCTGCCTTTCAGCCTGGGACATCAGACTCGACTTTGAACCTCACCAAACTTTAAGGGATTTAAATAATGAATAATTTAACAGAAACAATATCTGGAATTTTAATCTTTTTTTTTTTTTAAATGTTTGCTTTCCCTGTTGTAATGTCTTAACTGTCAAAAATGTTTCAGATTTAGTGGCATGTCTCTTTTTCTAAGCAGAACCACTTTTTTATCTCGTCTATCAGTGTTTCTCAGTTCTTGTTTAGCTCTGGTTTATTTTAATCATGTTTTCTAAATGTCTCTTGGGACCAGAAATTGGGCTTAGACCTGTGCTACTGTTGTCTTCTGTTTAAACTTTGTATCTGAAAACAAACATGTGCCCCAGTGTAATAGAAAAGCCAGTTACATTGTGCAAATGGCAAAATGAATTTACACTTAATCATAAATACAAACATTTTGTTTTCCCTGCCTAATCCAAGTTAATAACTAAATAGCATTAATATTCATTATCATGAATTTTTGGTGATAATCTGCTGCTGTTTAGTACATCTGTATGTCACTTCAGTGTTAATGAAGCCACTCAGATCCACACAGTTGAACAGACTGCTGTCTCATAGTAGTCAGATTTTTAATGTTGATGTAGCCACTGATCATACTTAAAGGGACAGTACTCCCCAAAATTGAAAATTCTGTCATGATTGACTCACCTTCAACTTGCTCCAAACCTGTAAGAGTTTCTTTCTTCTGTTGAACACAAAAGAAGATATTTTGAAAAATGTTGGTAACCAAACAGTTGACGGTAGCCATTGACTTACAAAGTTGTTTGTTTGTTTCCAGTCAGTGTCTACCGTCAACTGTTTGGTAAACAACATTCTTCAGAATATCTTCTTTTGTGTTCAACAGAAGAGAGAAATTCTTACAGGTTTGGAGCAACTTGAGGTTGAGTAAATGATGACAGAATTTTCAATTTTGGGGAGTACTGTCCCTTTAAGTCCAGTCAAACTTAAGCTATTAAATGGACAAAGTCTTATATCATCCTGTTTTACATCGGGAACGCACAGTTTATTCCCAGTAATTCTGTTTATAGATATAGTCTGGAATATTTTTTGTATATAATTTAAAACCAATGTGGATGTACCTTCTTTTGCTTTGACTGCATCGTTTTTGTCTTCTTGAACAAAGACTTACCTTCATATCCACCATTTATGTGCCTTACTGCCCCTCCTACAGACATAGTTCACTCAAACAGACCAAGTATTTGGATCTGTCCACTGGAAATATTTTCCTTTTGGTAAAAGCAAGGACATGGTATAACACGTGCGTGTGCGAGTCGAAAAACTTTAGCTGTGAGTCGCCATCTGCTGGTCACCGCCTGAACTGCTTCTCTTTGGATGAAAAACCTTTTTTTTTTTTTTTTTTTTTTTTTTTTTTTTATTACTGTTCATGTCTTGGTTCATCTATATGTGTATTTCCATTAACATTAAATAAATTTAATAGAAATCCAAAACAAGACGAGCTAAAAAGCAGATTTCAACATATGTCTTAAGTCAGTCTTGGTAGGACAGTTTCAGCGTCATATTTATGGTTTAATGCAATAAAGTTCAGTGTCTAAATGATCCTCATAAAACGAAATATTAGTCAGGCAGTCGAACCACATTTAAAGTGGTAGTTTAAAGCCCTTTTAATACAAAAAAGATAAGATGCATGTGAATAGTCTAAATTGTTTTTACTGATGTCAGTCTTTTTTTTAGAAAAAAAAAATACAATTCTGAGATGGACAAATGCATTTTGTTGTTCTTTCATTACATTATTTTAAGCGATCAGAGATCTTTCATGAACCATTTTAAATTAAATAGTTTTATAAATCAGGAAACGCCAATGTCAGCTAATCTAATTAAATAATAATAATAAATTCAATAAAAATTTATTTTTTTGAACCCTGAATATCACATGACCAACATGTTTCTCTATCTATCTATGTGTATTATTATTATTTATGTTTATTTTGTTTTATTTTTTTGAACCCTGAATATCACATGACCAACATGTGGCCAACTCGTTCACTGACTGGCTGTTAGACCCGCGCATGCGCACATGCTGCTCTGCGTCCGCTTCCACATAAACAAGAGCAGTGTTGTGGCTAGCGAAACATGGAGCATCGCTTTGACAGGGCGGCAGCGATGCTGTCACCTCTGGAGGAGTCCAGCGCGGAGGTGAGTAGAGACAGCGGCATCGTGTCCCAGAGCGCCAGCAGCCTGTCCATGGTGAGCGAGGCCCTGAGCAGCGGCACTGTGTCTCAGAGCCCGAGCTTCGGCGCTGCAGTGGCCCAGAGCCCGAGCTCAGCAGCGGGAGAGACCCAGGACCAAAGCGAGCCGGAGCAGACACAAGACGACGAGCTCCTGACACACACCGCGGTCACTTACTCCTCTTACATCAGAGCCAGCGCGGAAGAAGAGGTGAGGATCTTTTTGGCACGTCTGTTTAATATATGATAATGCCCAAACACCAATGTAAACAATAAAATCAGGACAGGAAAACCTTCAGTTTATGATATGATATGATATATTATACAGCTTGGCTAATATATTATTACATAAGTCAAGCATGCTGTGATTTGATCAGACTACAGCACAATTTTAAATGTGCTATTGAAATCTAAACAATAATTTAATATTGATATTACACTAAAAAAAAAAAAAAAATTATTTTAAGTTAACACATTTTAAAAATAACACATTTTAAGTAAATTTTATATTTAATTTCACATATAGAATTCTGTAAAATCTACTTAGCTAAGTTAAAAAAGAAATTAAGTAAATATTACATAATTATATTTAATTTAACATATAGAATTCTGTAAAATCTACTTAGCTAAGTTAAATAAATTTAACAAAGAAAAGTAGTTTAGTAACTTTAGCTCGGCCAGTAAAAGTTTGAGTAATTTTTACTTGGCAATACTTTGATTTTATTCAATACAGCACCTAATTAAACCACACTTTTAAAGTGTATGTTTTACTCAAAAACATACAGCCTAAGTAAATAATACAATGAATATCATGCAGACACCATATCTACATAATTACTAATGCGGCACTGTCAGACTTCAGTACTTGGTACACAATGATAGTAACATTCTGAGTATGAATGTGTCATTTTGAGTTGAAAATTAACCCCTGATGCAACAAAATCGCAAATGACTAAACCTAACAACAAAAGCAATGATAAAACAGTGTAAATACAGCTGGGAAACAGCCAAAATCAAACTTATTAATTATCATGCCCCAGTGCATGATGGGAACACCAGTATCAGAGAAGTTGAGTAGGTTTTACTTAATTTTATAACGGCGTAAGTTGCATTGCTTCACTGACACTCACAAATCCTCTCCTGTGGCCTCATGGGATAGTAAAGTGTCCATCAGATGCACACTTCAGAATCTCACCGGATTTAGTAGTTCATCTGAGTGCATTTCTGATTAATTGCTGTATTCCATTTACCTAACAGTACTGATGTCAGTATTGAAAGTATCAATACTCAAATAAAAAATATTGAAATAAAGATAGTAGGGATGGGCATATCAGTACTGATGTCAGTATTGAAAGTATCAATACTCAAATAAAAAATATTGAGTGATTTAAAAAATACCAGTGAATTTGTTCATTTAACAAGATATTTAATGCATACAGTATGCACTGAATTGAACGAATAACATATGTTAGCGAAAATTTATGTAGGACAGAACTATTTTACTGCTCATTCTGGACACACACACATGCTGCAAGACAGAACTAATCAATCAGTGAGAGCGTTCGCTCACTGCTGACAATGCATTCAAACAGGGCTGCTTTTCCCAAAAGCATCATAAAAAAACACTGATGCTTTTCTGAAATGCAGTCCAGCACAATTCTTATCAGAGGACAGAAAAACATAATATGTTTGAGTTATTTCACAGTAAACAAATTAAAATTGTAGCCTATTTTTTTAATCGAATGTTACAAGTTCATATTGATCGTGTTCTGTTCTGTAACTAACGTTAATATAAATCATACACTGTCAGGGTTGCATTTTAAGGGTGCATCTGGCAGTCCCTTATGATAATGAACCATGGTTTTACTATAGTATTTGTAGATTTGGTTACCACTACAGTAAACATATTTTAACCACGTGTAAACAAAACTATTATCTAATGAGTTGTAATTAAGGTGTATTAAATGTTAAAATAACTTTCAAATATAAGGTTGAATGGGCATCATTACCTATTTTATTCTTAATAATTAAATAATGAAATAATTTAAAAGTTTAGTTTAGGGGGATTGGTATCGATATCGACGATACTGTATAATATTGTTCTCAAAACTCGGTTTTATAGTTCCTCCAAAAAACAACACCAGAACTCATAACATAACACAGAATTTCTGACTTCTGAGTACAGATTGAACACAGCATTATAATACTGTGAATTTGGACATACTACTCGGCTCACATACTGGTTTTCACCTGTTATGTAATATGGAAGTAGTCATATTCGGTTGCAGGGAGTGGGTCCTATACACTAACTGTGTGCATGTGCAAATTTGTGCATCATATGTGCATATGAACACTTTTACAAACAAATCCTGATTCATCAATAACTTTCATGCTAAAATGACATGTTTTGTCAATTTACAAAAAATTGCAGAAACTGACTCAAAGGTCAAATTGTTGCTCATTTGGACTCTCATTAATCTTTTTGTAAGAAGTTCTTCTGTGTGTGTGAATACGAGTAATCCACACAATTGTCTTTGGATGAGAGCCATTGTCTCCACCTACTGGCAAAACAATGTTACATGCAGAAAGTGTCATCGAAATTTCCCCAACACATCTGGACATGCAAAATAAAAAGATCCTGGAGTCGGAAGTGTTTCACTGCTTGTATCACTCTTCTTGTACAAGTTAATTATAAACTGATGAACTGAGTGTGTTAGACATGTTGGCTTTCAGTATATGGTTACTACCATGAGTATAATATCAGATTCCTCACATAATAACACTTTATGATGCTAACTGTAATAAGGTGATTCTGGTAGAAATACAGTTTTGATCGGAGTTCCTGTATGTATAGATAAAGAGAATCAAGTTAAACAAATAATACCACATCTCTGTATTTTTTTAAACCATATTTGTTGGAGAAAGCATGTGAACCTGAACGTTGTCCGTTCATATAAAGAGATAATTGAAGTCAGTTGTTTCAGTTCATGAGGTTAAAATCATGTGATTTTAGCGCCCCCTGCTCTATTGAAAAACATGAACCTGGGTTTGGCCATGCTTCTGTCAAAAAAGAAAGTTTAAATTAACCAGGCTGAAAAAGATTACAAAACTATTTGTGAAGAGTTGAATGGAGAACAGTGTGAAGAAATTCAACCCCCCCCCCCACTTGCTTTAAGTCTGTATCTCAAGCTTTTTGATGACCAACTCAAAGTGTCTTCCACACATCTGTGTACTCATCCTGTCGGAGCACAGTGTAGTTATTGTTTAAAGCCTAATTTGTTGAGTGTGGTATGGGATAAAGAAAGACTGACTTGTTCTTTGCGCTGCTGACCGAATTATATTAAATTCATGACACATGACTTTAATTGACACAATTATATTTAGAGTATATCATGTGATTTATTATGTATTTGCTGTGCAGGTCCTGTGCTTGGAGAAAAGCCTGGAGGAAATGCTTACAAGAGTCGATGAGTTTGTTGGTATGCTTGATATGGTAAGATCCATGTCTTTGCTTTTACAGAGTTGTCTTCTTTGAAGTTGTTTTAACAAGTTAGTGAAGAAAGTATTCAATGCAAAGCCACACTTATGGAATGCACATTTTTAAATTCAGCGTGTATCCAATAAGCAGTGTTGTTATTGTTAACTAAACCTAAAACTTTTACTTATCATTTTTCATTGGTTTAAATAAAATCAAGTTTAAATGTTGCCTAGCCAACTAACTGACACAAAGTATAAGTTTAATAACTACAACACTAAACTAAAGCTTAAAAGAAATATAAAAAAAAAATAATCTAAATAAATACTATAATTGTATAAAATATAAAAAAATACTATAATAGTAAATAAATAAAACAGAAAATAAAACTTCCACTGTGGTCTAATATGAGTTAAGAATCAAGTCCCCCTGCCTAAAATAAATAGGCAGCTATATTCTATATAATTTATAAGGACCCATTTATACCATGTGGGAAAAGGCAAGATATTATACAAAAATTAGTTACTGTACTGAAGCCATTATCTGGAATATTATCTGAGAAATACCAACCTTTGTATCAAGTTCCCAAAATCCACTAGAAGAATAATGGTAGATGTATAAACCTTTTTTATGATTCTCTGATTAAAAATGGCAATGCAATGTAAAATGTGATTTAAAATATATATGTTAGTTAAGTAGCAGCCCTTATTTTCCATGATAAATATTGTTCCATAGCAGCTTTACAGCTTTACTTTACTTACTAGCAGCTTTGACTGCCCTTAAAAAACATCTTCCCCCTAGATCCCTGTTGTTGTCTCCTTAAACCCCTGCTTTAATAAGCACTGTGGCCATCTGTGTTTAACTGACAAATCTGCAAAGAAATGAGTATTCTAGATAACTTTTTGATTTTTTTTATATAGATTCGAAACGACACCTCACAGGTGGTCAATGAGAACCTACCACAGATACAAAGAAAATCTGAAGAGATGAGAGAGATTTACCAAAAAATTGACAAATTGGAGGTAATAACTTTAAGTTTCAAGTGTAAACCATGGTGATAAATGGACATTTTTGTTGTTGTTTCAAGTGTGCTGTCTAATTCTCAGGCCTTTGTCAAAATGGTTGGAGTCAGTGTCAGTGCAATGGAAGAACAAGTAACTCAAGTCGAAGGAGAAGTTGGGACCCTACCAGGCGCCTTCAAAAAGATCTTCCGCACAATGGCCGTACCAGGTTTTTTAAATGTGAGCTCTTTATATATAAAACCCCAATTCCAGAAAAGTTGGGACGTTTTGTGAAATTCCGTAAAATCGAGAATATGTTATTTGTTCATTCTCTTTAACCTTTATTGAATTGACTAAAGTACAAAGAGAAAATCTCCAATGTTTTCACTTACCTACTTAATTTTATTTTGTAAATATAAACTAACCTTGATTTTGATGGCTGCAATACACTCTGGGACAGAGGCATGTTTAACACTGTGTCACATCAACTTTCCTTTTAAGTACAATGTTAAATTGTTTGGGAATTGAGGATACTAATTGTTAATGTTTTGCAAGCCAAATTTTTGTCCAATCTCGCTTGATACAATACTTCAGATGCTCAGCAGTCTGTGATCGCTGTTCTCTGATTCTCCTTTTCATGACTAGTCATACATTTTCAATAAGAGACAGATCAGTCTCACACATTCACTCTGTGTCTACGAAACCACGCTGTTGTAGCACATGCAGAATGAGACCTGGCATTGTCTTGATCTAATAACCATGGACTTCCCATGAAAGACGTTGTCTTGATGGCATTATATGCCTCTGTACAATCCCAATATATGCCTAAATGGTACCATTGCATATATGCCTGTACCCCATGCCGTTTGCTCTGCTGCAGCCCCATACAATGACAGACGTTTGTTTGTCATCTGTCACTGGTAAAAGTCTGGATGCTCCTTTTTGTCTTGTCCATTTTTTCCAGAAACAAGCTGAAATGTGGACTCATCTGAGCACAGCACACTTTTACACTGTCTTTTTAACTATCTGAGATGAGCTCAGGCCCAGAGAACCCCAAGGCATCACTGCATAGAGCTGATGTATAGCTTTCTCCTCGAGTAACAGAGATTCATGTTGCATTTACTGATCCAGCGGCAGACTGTGTTAAGTGACAGTGTTTTTCTGAAGTACTCCTGAGCCCATGTGGCTATATTTAACACGTAGCATGACGCATTCTTATGCAATGCCATCTGAGGGCTCAAAGGTCACACAAATTCACCTGAGGTTTCCTGTCTTTGCCCTACACAGAAAGAGATTTCTCTGGATTCCCTGAATCTTTTCACAATATTATATATGGTAGTTGGTGAAAGACCTAAATTCTTTTTCGATTTTGCATTGAGAAATGTGAATTTTTGGTTTGTTTAACACTTTTCTAATGATAATGAGTCATGACACAGCTTGACTTGCAGAGACTGAGATGTTCCTTTTATTTATGATCCCTCACCTATTAAAAATTCATCTGCTTACTGTGAACTGTTTCAAAACTGTTTAAAATGGATATTCTGTAACCTTTTCACTTTGATTTTGCCTCTGTCCCAAATCTTTCGGTGTGTGTTACAGCCATCAAAATCAAAATTTGTCTATATTTACAAGTTGTTCAGTGAAGCTTTTCTCTGCACTTTTCTCAATCAAATTAAAGTTAAAGACAATTAACAAATCACAGATTCTTGGTTTTATTGCATTTTACAAAACATCCCAACTTTTCTGGATTTGGGCTTGTACAGACATGCCTGCCGTATTATTTGGCATACCTCAAAAATTGTACAACTGGTAACAAATATTTACTTCCTCTTCTTTGTCTTCAGAAACCTGCTAGCCCAAGAAGGCAATCACAAAGACATCAAGAGCTTCCCAGTGTATTTAGGACAGAAGATTACTTTAAACCTCAGTCTGAGCAGTGAAAGAGAGACTATCGTATTGACTTCATGAAGTACCGACCAAGAGCAGGGTTCTCCAACATCAGCAGTGCTGCCTGCTTTCAAATGCGAACACAAACATTTCACAGTCACTTTATCTGCAGCTTAATTAAGGAATCCTGATCAAAGCCAACTGTTGTTTTAGTAGGCAGTCTAACGGCAGCTAGTTTTATAATCAACAGAAGCTTTGGTTTTAAATAACTTTTGTTTTTTCCTGAAGTGCCTCTCCAGGAAGCCTGACAATGTTTCTTATAAATGGGAAAGCATGCTCGAAAAATGTCAGAACATCAGTTGAAACGTTTATATGATTTTTACTCCAACTTGTACATAGTTTTACAGCTTTATAATTGTTTTGCCCTCAATCTTTTCTTCCAGTGCTTGAGATCTTTTTGCACTACTTTTACTGTTGCTATTTACTGTATCACTGATCTGTCTTCTTAAGGTCTCAGATTTGGTGTCTGGCACATGTTGACAATGAATATGTAATGAATTCATGTAACCGGTGTAATCGACTCTGGGTTATTATGTAGCATACAGTGCCGCACTCAGCCAAACAATCACCACAACAAATATTGTCATGGACCATTTACTTTTATACTTAAATGTCCATGGACAGTTGTGTTATGCTAATTGTTAGATAATTGTGATAATGATAGTCTATTTGTAATAAATTTCCAAATGTAGCCTACCATAAAGTGACTACGTTTCATTACTGATCAAAGGTTGTTAATGGTCAGCTGCACAGTTTTGTAAGGAGTCAGATGGAAGAGTTGATGTACACCTGTATTACAATCAAAGTGAGAACTATGAACAATGACAAACAGAGGAAAATAAAAGAAATCACTGAAGAATAGTTTAAATTAAATATTTTAAGAGAAATATTTTATTTAACTCCACATGGTCACACCGAATACTTTTTCCATGTGTAAGCAAATAGTCTGTTTTACCAGTAGTTTCTCAATACTTGAGTCAGTTTTTCAAAACTTCTGAATTACATTCAATGGCTACACCTTTCAAATGACATGAATTATTTTCTCACTCAAACACAACCACCACCAAAACTCTTTGTACCTACAGGCCAATTTAAATACTCTTTTCAAAACTTTTAAACTTAATTTCAAAACGTGCCATTATACAAAACGGAATAAAACGGTAATTTGCTAGATTTCTACAGTTATATTTAAATATATTCCAAATCTTAAAAAAAAAAAAAAAAAAAAAAAAAAAAAAAAAAAACAATTAGATGTAGCTGAACACCAACACATGTTTGTTTTTCGATTAAAGGAGACAATTAAGGAATAATTTTGTTCTGGGATGTAAACATGGCCCATGTGACATCTATTACAGTGAATTCTAACAGTAAAGAGTGTCATTCTTGTTTTGTGAATAAATTTTACAATAGGAAACATTGTTTAATGCTACCTGTTGTTCGTGTTTTTAGGTCATTGTTTTATGAGTGATGGAGTGCTTGTTGGGTGATGACCTTTGCTAGTGTTATGGAAAAGTGAGTCGATCGTATGAAGTGTTTTGGTAGTTTCAATGCATTTTGGATGCAGAATTTACTGCTGTGGGAAGAACTGTGAAGAGTTCAGAAAAAAGAGACGCAAGTATCCTAGAGATGCCCTAGAGATTGTAAATGAATGGATGAATGGTTCAGTTGAAACTCTAGTCAATCACTAGACAAGGTTTACTTTTTTTTTTTTTTTTTATTCAGCGGAATAGGAACAGATATCGATATTTGCCATACAAATGAAACTAAAATGTCTTAAAAGTAATAGCGCAAAAGAATCATTAAATTGGTTATTTTAACGTGTTCCTTAAAATGAACAAATTTGAGCAAATTAATGATTTTCCATTAAGTGTGTTCGACTTTATTATTATTATTATTAAAGATATGCTTAGGGAATGCAGTGCAAACAAATGCCATTGAAAAGAGCCAGGGGTTCAAGGATGGCCAAACAATACATAGCAATTAAAAATCAGAAGAGAGAGAGAAAAAATAATAATAAAATAATGACATCAAAACCAATTACATTAAAAATAAATAAATAAATGGGAAAAATTAAACAAATCAATCAATCTCAGAACAATCTTTTCTACAAAACATTAAAATTATACGAAAACACCAAAAAGTGAACATACATTCAAAGCTTTAGTTGCCAGGCTTTTTGTTACAGTAGGTAGACAAGGATTAAATATAAATCTTAATATATTGTTGAAACATGGGGGTAACTTTCATAATCTTGCATAAAGCAATAAATAAATAAAGCGAAATAGGTTGCAAAGAAAGTAAACCTTTTCATATTGCTTCTCAAAAGTGAAAAATACAAACAAAACATCTTTAAAGTAAAGATCAAACAATGATGACGATGAAGTTTACAATGAACTGGTAAATGTCTTATCAAAGTGCTCTTGTATGAACACAGTGCCAAAAAAGAGCGTTTCTGGTTGTGTCACAGAAAGTACAGTTCACATCTGTAGCCTACTTAATTTCAATGTTGACACAATAAAGGTTTTAACAGGATAGTACTGACGAATAAGCTTAAAAGAAATCTATGTAACCTTATTTACCGATAGCGAGAAATATCAGTGTAAAAGAGTTAAAGGATGCAATTATTTCTGGGTCTTATGAGTTATTTAAATATCTGGATGATTTTGTACTTGAAGAAATCTTAGCTTTGTTTAATGCTGTGTGGGCAGAGGGTCATTTGCCAAAGGAGTGGAAACATGCAGGGGTCATTCTGCCAAGGGAGTGGCACATGACCCGAATTCATGGTCCTATAGCACTCACAGCAGTGACCTGTAAGATTATGTAGAGGATGGTAACTAACAGATTAGTATATTTTTAGAAACTAGAAGGTTTTTTTTTTTTTTTTTTTTTTTTTTTTTAAAAAAAAAAAAAAAAAAAAAAAAAAAAAAAAAAAAAAAAAAAAAAAAAAAAAAAAAACCCCCCCCCCCCCCCCCCCC